>NW_010392700.1:17722-18887 GCF_000710305.1 Buceros rhinoceros silvestris
TCTTCCGAACTGAATTAGCAGAGAGGAAGGGTTTGTTATTACAGACTCCACAGACTGCTAAATCCGCCACTTAATGACTGCGAACAGTTTTAACCAGTCAGTTTGACCACGTTCAGAGCAAACCCCCTAACGTTATGATTACTTCTGAGAGAACTATTGCTAAGACAAGAAAAACTCTCCTGCAAGCAGATCTGCACTGGCACATTACAGTGCCAGTGTTTGCACTGCTACTAGAGGAACAGAAAAGCATTGATATATCAAGTTCATGGATAACAGTCGCAACTATTCTAGACAACCAACGTGCAACAGTCAGAAGTTCACACCGCACCTAGGTTTATGAAGGGGTTTTTATCAGTCTGCACTACGGCAGTTACCACCATCATTTTCTTCCAAAAAACAGAACAAACACAATTCTAATAAATTAGAATAAGCAAAACAGAATAACCACTCTATACTTGTGTTCTACACTGTGGCTCTAACAAAATTCTCCCCAGTTTCCAGCTATTCTCCGTGTGGCTACGTACTGACCTTTCACCACTCCCAAGAGAGGCGGTGAGTTGTCTTGAGGGGTTCTGTCTGGTTCCTGGGGAGGTACAACCATAGCCAGTGTGTGCACCGGTACACGGGGAACCTGAAAACAGAGCCGCAGACACGCAGTCAGAGGAGGAAGAAAAACCCTTTTGAATGGACCAGATCTTGAAGTGTTAACACACAGACACATTTCCACAGCTGACCTCCATTCCGCTCCTCCCACACTGCGTATGCCTTGCTACCTCTGGGTCTGACCTGGGCCGCGACAGCATGGCAAAGCCAACCGTGTTACTCTGCACAAAACCCCTGGCTATGGAGGCTGGAAAGCTGTCAGCATCTTCAGGCTTCTCATCAACCAACTCCACCAGAAAATTGCCTCTTCAGCCAGCAGAATTCTAAACTCACACAATATATTCTCTTTCATATAAGGACTAAAATCAGCAATGACATTTGAGAGATGGTGTCACAGGGGTTTAAAACTGTTGAAGCAAAATACTGAGCAAACACAACCAAGACAACAATATTCTTTTGAGACACTGCGTTGGGGACTCTCCTGCCTAAGGCCTTCATGCTCTCTTCAGGCGGCTGCAGACAATAAAAAAAAAAAAAAAAAAAAAAAAAAAAACAATTTTTT
>NW_010392700.1:18900-21471 GCF_000710305.1 Buceros rhinoceros silvestris
CTCTCTTCAGGCGGCTGGAGACAAAAAAAAAAAAAAAAAAAAAAAAAAAAAAATATCAACTTTCTCGTTCTCTACCATGCTCAAATGTGTAGACTTTTTAAAATTCTTTCTGCTGTGTATGCTCCCATCTGAATCAACTTCAGAAGTTAACTACTAAGGAAGTGCTTCTTTGCAACATTCATGGTGACATTTAAAAAAAAGCTTCCTTATGCCTTACCTGAGACTGATCCTGAGATGGAGGTGTGAGCTGAGACAAGTCTGCTGCAGGAACCGACAACACATTGTTTGGATAATCCAGCAAGTAAGAAACAACATTTGTATGTCCTCCTTTGGCGGCTTCAATGAGCATTGTTGAGCCATCCTGAAGTAAGATTTTGGAAATAAAAAGCCAGAAGATGAATTTTGCTACCTGATGTAGCACATAAGATATTAATTAGAGCACTTAGAACTGGACAATTACTAATCCATTAAACCAGCCATGTGGATCTTTTCAGTATTTGTGATAAATGCATGGTGTTAGGTGACTACCTTGAGCCGATGAGTAGGGTCTGCACCGTGAGCCAGGAGGAGCTCCACCACGGCCAGGTGCCCTCCAGCACAGGCCAGCGACACCACCGTGTGGTCATTGTTCGCTGTAGCCCTGTTCACGTTGGCACCTGGAAGGAGATCTCAGGATTAAACACAGGGAAATCCCTTTGCAAAGAAAGGAGCAACAAGCCCAGTATTCTCTGGAATAGAGAGAAATTCTTCTAATCTTCCTCACCCACATGCACTTCTAGGGTAAAAGCAAGGGATGGGGAGTACTTGAGGGCTTCGACACATCCTCCTCCACCTCATCTTGACCAGACAAGGCAGTAACGACAGCACCAGTGGGCCCCGTCAGCGGTACACAAGGGAACATCAATAGTGTTAAATTTTCATTCTGAGCACTGATCAGGATCACGACACGAGGCAACTTCTACTGATTCAGCACTTGAGGATATCCTTTTTCTGAAGGAGGGAGTGATTTTTTTTTTTTTTTAAGAAAACTGAGAAGATTTGCTGTACTTCAAATCTATTTATTAATCTCTACAACAGAGTAGGAAGTCACTAGCAAAATGGTTTGTGATTCTTTGTATCACGAACTAGATAAAATTCAGAAAACCTGTCACAGTTTGACAAATGCTCCTATACACCAACCCGCTTAATTCTGAAGAAGGATCTCAAACATGCACCATTGCGAAGCGGCATATTAAGTTTTTAAATCGGTTATTTAGACTCATATTTTACCTTTGCTAATAAGGAATTGCACAGTGCACAAGTGACCAGCTCGCGCAGCCTTCATTAGTGGGGTTCTCCCACCTTCAGATTCATGTTCCTAAAGAAGAAATAACAGATTAATAAATGGGCAAAAATTACACCACAGCTTCAGCTTTTGAGCCATCTGATGACGGGACCAGAATTAATCTGTCTCAGTAGAAGAACTATCTTATAAGCCGACTGCAATCGATATAAACCGATTGGCATCCCTTTTCATGTTACCTCAAAAGCTGAGTCCCACAGTCAGAAAGCGTTCAGACCACATCCCATGCTCTAACACACTGCTACTGCACCCAGCAATTTCCCTGCTCACACATCCCTTCCCATTTCAGGGTTCAAATGCCTAACACCCTTGAGAGCTGTAACAGCTAGTCTCCTCATCAAAATGGGATGACTGTTGAGCACAACCACTGAACATCAGTGTCAAGAACTGTACAAACACCTCGAACTGACGGGCAACCATGCTGAGCGCTGCCACGTGCTGCAGCCCAGACTGGTAGCACTGCAGCAACGTCTGAGGTGTAAACACAGCATTTTAAAAACACACTGAAGGGGATCAGCAATAAAAGTGAGAAACCACCACTGGTCACAAAAAGTCTCTGACTTAGAAGATTCGAGAATAAAGGAGAAAGAAAACAAAAGGATGATATAAATCAGAATAAAAAAAAAATAAGCAACAAGAACAAGTTCCTGCTGGAAAGATATGGCTGGATACAACCGTATTAGAGAAGTCAGGGAATGAGAAAAAGTGTCTGCTCTGCAGACGTGGTCAATACTACAAGGAACACTGAGCAATCCACATGAACCCTCCCACGTGAACAGCAA
Organism: Buceros rhinoceros silvestris; assembly: GCF_000710305.1. Classification (NCBI taxonomy): domain Eukaryota; kingdom Metazoa; phylum Chordata; class Aves; order Bucerotiformes; family Bucerotidae; genus Buceros; species Buceros rhinoceros. The sequence goes on from NW_010392700.1 coordinate 21,025, forward strand.
CAGGGGAGAGAACATCATCTTCCTGTGAGTGGTTGTGTTTGCGCTCCAAACACTCAGTGTCATCAATAATGCACTAGGACCGTGAGGGGGTAAATTCACTACCTGGAAAGCCAAGCTCTAAACTCACTGTTTGCTTTTGGAATTGCACGTGTCTGTGACAGTGAAAGCTATCGTTCAGCGCAGACAGCGGATGATTACAAGTACAGAAGGACAGAACAGATCTGACAGAACAAATCAACTCCTTCCCATGGTTCCAGCTTTGCTGAACGCTCTGTGTGTGTTCTTTGGCACATGGCTTGCCCGGGTTGCAAGCTGCACTGTAAAGTAGCTTTGTGTTCATACACTCAGGGAAGAAATCTCTCGACTGGATCTTCTATGGGAGAAAATGCAAACCCACCCTCTGCCATACTGGGGGACAGGCTGGCCCTCTCCTGCTGCTTTCGGAAG
>NW_010392700.1:21598-29777 GCF_000710305.1 Buceros rhinoceros silvestris
GTGCCTTCACGAGACGTTCCTGTTACTGTAGGCTGCTGTAGCACACCGAAACTCCCCGTCAGCGCTCTGACGGCTTTGCTTGTGCCGGCAGACAGGAAGACTTACGGAATCACCGCTGAAGTAACTTTTTTTTTCTTTAATATGTAGATTCCACTTGCAGGGCCAGTGACTGCTGAGCGGTCAGTAAACACAAGCTTTTGGGTTGTCTGCATGTCAAATATTTGCAGGACATGTAAAGCTAATGATGTTAGGATGTGGCCCCACAATGTGCAAGAATTAGTCGCGTGCCTTTGAGCTCTGATGCTTACTCTGGTATTTGCGTATTTTTTCCTTCCTCAGCCACTGCCAATAGATCATAAAAAGCCAGATGCTGCTGTTTGTCTTATACACTGCAAACCTCCGGCACTGCCGGCACAGAACCCACAAAGCCACTACAGACACAAGGAACTGTTGGCACCACTTCACTCGCTCAGCAGGAGCAGAACTTTACTACACGGTTCTAAATCCCATTAATGCAACAGCAAAGATGGCAAGAAACCAAATTTATTTTAGGTCACCTCAGCTATATTCAAGACAGCAAAACGCCATCTTGCATCCCACCCAAATGGAGCGTTTCAGATATCCCGCAGTGAGCTGTTATTTGCAACACGTTCCACTCCTAACAGACTTCACCGCTGAAGGCTTCCACACGGATGTCAGGAGGCTCCTCATTTAAATGCAATGCAGTTCCTCTGCCCGGTTTAACCAACTGTCACTTCAGCAGGCAGGCAGAGCTCGATCCGCAGCGACTCCATGCTTCCGACGCTCACAGTAGCGCACACAGCCTCAGGCCAGCCGAACCGAACCACTGGTGTGCCCACCTGCTGCAGACCATCGCACGTTACTGCAGGCTGACGGCGCCATTCCCATCGGAAAGAGAAATGCACATTCTATTCTAAGATGAAATTAATTCTATGACTTCAGTGCTCTCTTTAGCCCTAATGCAGGCCAGAAGACAGCATCAACCCAAGCTTTAAGAGAAAACATCTAGAACAAAGCCAAATAAGATGCTGATCCACTGCAGTGCCCTTGTCTGCTCGCATCCTTTCTTTGACCTGGAATGGTTAAAGACCTCGATTTTTTTTTTTTTAGCTACAGTAGATAATCAAAATAGGACAGAGAACATGAAAGCTGCCCTAAAGCATCCCCCACCAGCTTTCCAATGCACTTCTTCCTCGTATTAACATGAAGCACATGCAAATGCTGGTTTTATAAAAACAAAAGCTATGAAGGAGTACTGGTGTCCAGCGCCAGCTTCCCCAGCTCGCTGTGCTGGGGTCTCCCCACAGCGCCCTTTCTCCGCTGCTCCAGTCCTGAGCAACGTGGCAGTTAGCGTGATCAGAAAGAGGGATAAAGGAGAGGGAACACCTCCTGCCGCTCTGACCAGCGCGTGCGGAACACTCCAGTGACGTGAACTCCTAATTCTGCTCAAATGGGAAGAACGCCCGAGAAGAATTTTCTGTAGGTTTGGGCCCCAGATAGGAAGGAAGGGGAAAGTGAGAGTACTACCCAAATCGGGTCAGACTTTATATTATCTGCTTCTTTTCCACTCAGAAAGGAGCTAAGAATCCAGGCAGTAATCGTTATTCCCTTTCTAGGCAAGCCAATACTTTGGAGAGCGGAGCAGAAGCAGTGTCAGCAGAAGCATCTTATGACTACCACTGATTTTTTTATTCTTGATCTTGAGTTCTCTGTTTTAGGCAATTCCAAGACAAGCTGCACAAGAGCCACCCCCCCGTCATTCTCCTTGGTTCATGAGTATTCATGGGTGGCAAGTATCATCAGTGGGATTTTTTTTTCAGTTTGTTTCCAATGCCACATGTTATTTAAAAGTTCTAGAGTAAAATCTTCATTTTCAAAGCAAAGGCCCAACTGCTCTGTTCAATACTTTAACAAGCCTCTCTCATCCATGACAACAGTGAATTTAATGGAAATCTAAATGTTATTCTAAGCAAAATGATTTAGACAAAGTTTTTGCTGCAAACACCAGTGTTGTTAACGCTCCGCCACTTTGCTCATCTTTCAGACTGAACTGCTACCATGAGACAGAGTATTCCATAGGTCAGCAGCCTAACTGTCCCAGACAACCTTCTGGAGATATGTAGCACACCAGGATTTCAGAGGCACCTGAAAGCTCAACAAGGCCTGTAGTTCAAAGTAAACATCTGCAAAGAAGGACCTTAGAGAACATGCACGAACAGGGTTCACGCAGCTACTTGTGCCAATAGACTCAGTGAGATAACTTGCTGCATCTGTGAAGGCTGAGATACTGTTTTTTAAAAACAGGGTTTTCAAAAACCCAACAGAAAGGAAATTGCAGGACAAAGACAACATGTCTAGTCTACACAGCAAGTCTATTTTTGAAGAAACTTAGACGCCTTAAAGCCATGCTTGTCACTAGCACGTATCCTGAGGCTGCAGCTTACAAGCATCAAAGGCCAACCTCACCTGATGCTTGCCCGGCTCTATGCCCTCCAAAATAGTCTTCTTTAAGTCCTCCTGCTTGTCCTGCGGAAGGAAAAAGAAGAACTCACGGCTCTTGTTCTACAAACAAATGTTGTTCTTGGTCATGAAGACCTGGAATGTGAACTTAACTGGATCAGATCCACCACCTGAAAACTCTGTTTTGCTGGAATGAGGCAAGCAAGCACAAAGGTAAGACCAAGCAACTGCAGCTCTCACCAGTTAAGAGATTCCTACCACAAGCTATTCAGATGCATGAAGAGAGCACAAAAGTCACAGGGAGCATCTCGTGAAAGACAAGATGACTTTTTGTTCACTGCTGGCAAAAGACAGCATTTCATTGTACTTTGCACAATCCAAGAGACCACAACACAACATTCCAAAGGTGGTAACTACAAAGATTAGCTTCACACATCCTACAACCTTTTGCTTTATTTGTAGAAGACTGAGGATCAAGACTAAAAAGACCTGAACCCCCTGATCTTCCCTCAACGGTTTAAGAACCAGTATGGAAAAACATGACAGTGTCTCAGCTCCCGCACGACAGAGCTGTCTGCAGCACAGCTTCCTCCCAGCCCATGAAGCGCTGGCTACTCTTGTAGACGTGTAACTGCTGCCTTCTGCACAACACGTCAAACGTGCTGGGTATCATACCCACACAGGAAAGCGAGTTTCCAATTAAGACACCACGTTAGTGTGAGAGACGTTATCAGCTGAAGGCAAAGCAATGACCCCTGCAAGAACAAAACGGCTCCTCTGTTAAAACCTGCTGTCACAGGGGAAGATTCGAGAGGCAGTTTGACATGCCCATACTTCTTTCTTTCCTTTGCAGCTGGAGTTATGCAGGTGCCAGGTGGCCAGTTTTAGTCTTTTAAGGAAAGCCATGCGTGGAATTTTAACAAGTATAAAAGAACTTTGGAGAGAGCCTGAAGATGTAAAATGAGAAGAATACAAAGATGAAGGTGCCCTCAGGGGTTCTCTTCCATCTCTCAATTTCAGCATAACAGCACACTTCTATCTTGTAGCAGAAAGGTAAACTCCATCACTAGATCAATCCTCCCATGCAGCAGAGCTCACATACAGCTCCAAGGCAGCCGAAGTTAGAAAATCCCAATTTAAAACTTTTCTGTACTCTCCAGCTGAGAAAAGCCGGGATCTTCTCGCTGTCTGAAAAGAAACAATCTCTCTTTTGTTTTCAGATACAATGGAACAGGCAAAGATGCAAAACTACCCTGTCAAAAGTAGTCTCACCGTCCAAAAAGGAGGCTGGAATCTCCAGCGTGCAGCACTTCATCCCATTTTGAGGCTCCATGAAAAGGCAACAGGCACTTGCACTTTGCGGAAAGGAAATACAGCTTAAAAGCAGGATGTCACCTCTCACCAAGTATCGCCAATACTCCTTGTGAGCTTTACAGCCCCTAACCTAGCTCCTGTGCGGATATACATGTACCACACGTCTTACCTTACACAAGCTCTGAGATACAGGTAGCTGCTGGTAAAGACATGGAGGAGAAAAAAAGAGAACTCACAGGAAAAACAAAAGTCTCCTCTCACCTTTGAGGTCAGATGAACTCTTGCCACACAGGTAAATACCTCCATCACTGAAGTGCCAGTTATTTTTCCTGAAGCTATTAAACCACTCCAACCGCTTAGAGAAAATGCTGTTATTAAAAGTGTATCTCAGAGTTAATCACCAATACGTTATTCCTATTAATCACAAAATCTAAAGTAGGTGTTTTGCCCCCATTAAAGAAACTCATAAAATTCCTATTTGGTCCAAGTGGCAGGAGCCTGAAAGTCTCTAGCCCTGCAGGTGAGAAAAGAACTGGAAGGCAACTAAGGCACAGATGGGACTGCAGGCTGGAAGCGTGAGGCCCATCTGCAGAGAAGTCATTCACACACTTGCAGAAGCAAGCCCATCTCAAAACCCTCACTTTAACAAGGAACAGTGTAGCCTGCCAAGGTAGTTTCGCTACAGGTTTTGACAGGACAACTTTGACCCTTTATGGACATGGAAAACATGGATCCCTTAAAGAAGAGCATCAGAAAAATTGGTAACAAGCCAGACTTGATAAACATTTAGTCACAGGGAAATACAAATTCATCAACACACCGCAGATGACTGCACAGCTCTCCAGCAGACACCACTGAGCATGTCCTCTGACACTGGGCACGTCCAGCATCGCTTGCCATTGCAGAATTTTACGGAAAAATGAACTACAAGCCAAAAGAATTTCATCCCAGCCATCCTTTTCTTTTAGTTCTGGTTCTTAGAAAGCCACACTCCTTAATGAATCTAACAGAGCTGTCAAGATCTTCACTGATTCTTGAACTGATTTACAGAAGTGATATCTAGGCCAGACGACCAGCCGTTGCTTGCAAGAACAGCCTTTTTGTGCTGAGATGTGGTGGCAACAATCACTCCCAGTTCAGACAAAACCTTACTGGGGACTAGAATCACTTACCATATAATTATCACAAAAGGGTTTGGATTGGAAGGGACCTTCACTGACCATCCAGTTCCAAATCCCTACCATGGGCAGGGACATCATCCACCAGACCAAGCAGCTCAAAGTCCCGTCCTGACCCCAAACATGTCCAGGGATGGGGCATCCACAGCTGCTCTGGGCAACTTGGGCCAGTGTCTCACTACCCTCATTGTAAAATATGCTCAGACTTGAGCTCAAGGTTCTATTTTGAGGTTGAGAAAACCTCAGCTGGACATGAGGAACACATGGCAATTGGGTCACTAGAGCAAACTGGGCAACTTCAGCGAAGTTGGAAGCCTTCAGTTTTCATTGAGGACAATACAGAACCCCCTCTGACAGAAACATCTGCCCTCTACCAGTTTGGCTAACCCAGCGTGAAAGAGGTTCCTCTTCATGCCCACGGTCTCAAAGGCCGTGCCTCAAACCCCACAAACCGCAATGGAAGGGAGACCCAAGAAGTCCAGAAAGATCTGAGGTCTTAAAGTGCATTACGTGCTCTCTTATCATGGAATAAAAGCACTAAACTGGAAAGAAACGGGAGAACTATTTGCAACAGACCTTGACAGCCAGTGTCTATTGTTCCTTTAAGTCTAGAGCATTTTGGGAAAACAGATCAACTTTCTCTCTTCAATCTAGAATCAGGGAGAAGAAAAATACTCAAACTCTGCTCTTTGCCTTCTGGGTCTGAAAAAAACCCAGAGTGTGCAGGTGGCACACAAAACAAAGGAGGAGCAGCAAAATCCAGCAGTCACCACGTTTCTGCAGGCCAAGAGACAAGCTTAGGCATGGGATCACTGTCATTCACACTGCTCACTTCTGTGCAGCCTCCCCAGCACACTGTCAAGAACCACAGGGGAGGAGGTCACCAGGGTCTGCTCCCACGGGGCAGCATGCCAAAAGTGACATTGAGTTAGTCTCCACTTATCCCAAGAGGCCTCACACCCTCAAGAAGCCCTTCAGGACCTCATCCTGCAACCCAGGGGTGTCCAGTGTATACTCCCAGTGCTGTGTTCTGAAAATGCCACTCTGGTGGGCTGCAACATGGCCCCAGACAACCTCACAGACATAGGGGCACAGCCCCAGGCTCAGTGACCTGTCAGGCTCAGTGCTGCGCCACGCGGGTGTGTTTCAGGCGTGCCATCTGTCCTTGCAATCAGGGAACAGCCCTCGGCCCGGTTTTATGTGACCGTTTAAGACTAAGCCAGTCTGTTCCTCAGAAACGACTGCTCCACAGCAGGGCAAGATGTTGAATGTCCAGCTCCTCAGTGACCATGGTATAAATCTCAGGTATAAAGAAGGTTTCTGGAATACAATGAAACATCACTGAAAGTAATCCCAGGAAAGACTGAAGGTGTGGGATGAAAAAGGGAAGGAAGAAAAGCAACTGGAGATGCACTTTCATTTGCTGTGTCTGAATACCAGGAGGAGAGCAAAATTAACAAGACAAACGAAGAGAGACCGACTAGAGGTTTAAGACCAGATCTGCATCCAATTCCCTGCTCCACCACAGACTTCCTGGGACAACTTGCTGACATCATCTGACCTCATTTAAGTTACTACTGCAAATTGAAATCTAGGAGAAGAACCACCCATGGTACTGCCAAAGAAGCTCTTTCATACTCCAGCGAGAAGCCAACACGCTTCAGAAACTTTCTTAGAACAATTAAAAAAGTAACGGATTTATTAAAAGAGCATAGAACTTCTAACAAAGCACAGCAGCACCGAAGTTTGAAAGGAAACTGCTCCAAACGCGAGGCACCTGCCATAAACACGGCTGTGGTTTCGCAGGCATTTCTCCATCTGCTCTACAGTCAGAATTCAAACCTGATACATTTCTATGGCAGCTCTCCCTTTCCCCTGCCATTTTTTTTGCTTCCTCACGATGCTTCTCTTGACAGCTCCCCATTTGGATTGGCAGTACAAGAAAATGCAGTAGAAGAAAACTTTAGAAAGGCAGGAGACTTTTCTCAGCAATACTGACCAAACTGGATGCCAAAGGCCACAAGCACCACTCACCCTTGTGAAGGGAGGGGAAAACCAAAAGGACACAACTCCAACAGCTGAAGTGACATTTAAGTAGCAGCCCTTGGATGGTTCTAACAGCTTATCCATAACAATTTTTTTTTTTTTGGTTCAGGCTTTGCTCCTCACCAGGAGATCCTTCAGAGGCTGTATCTTTTTATAACCAATAAACCCCTCAGATCCTGTCCAGCTCGGTACCCCACACTGAACTGAGCACAGCGCAGCAGCTGTGCCAACCCCCCCCAAAGACACACAGGTACCCATCAACATGACCTCCCTCCCTGACAGGAACACATGCAGCAGAACTTCACTGCAGAAGAATTAGTAAGGCCTGAAAAAAGTATATTCACAAAGAAGAGTGGAAGTATTACTAATTCACAGTTACAGCATTAAATTTGTATTTGTAAATACAAACTTTGGAAAATAAAATACGTCATTTAAGACTGAAATCTAAGTAACTCTATTAGGATGTTGGTTTATCAGGTTCAATGACAAACTTTGCTGGCATTCTTCTGATTTAAAAGGAACAAAACCCCCTAAAATTTCCAACCCAAACCCCAAGCCCCTTTCCAATCCAAAAATCCCCCACACAAGTAGATAGTGTGGAAAAAGCAAGCAGAGCAGAGGAAGAAAAAGCAAAAAGACAACCAGAAGAACAATCTTCCCTGCTCGTACCTCACTAGAGGTATGGCTCCTAAACTCTTCAGAAGACTCATGCACCAGTTGCTTTTCACTGCTTAAAAGCCAAACAGACATTATATCCCTGTAGCTGCTGAAGAGGCAGTTTTAGGTCTCCCACCACATAGTATGAAGAAAGTCAATACAATTATGTAAACAACTTAGTTGTGATTAAATGTGTCACGGAAAATAAACATTGGGAAAGCAGTATGCTAAACCCAAGAGTTACATGAAAGAAGAGTTCTGGAACAAAGAAGAGATCTTACCACACTGGTCATTTAAAGGCATCACTTAGTTTGGAGTGCTTTGTGCTCTAGGTTTAGAAAGTTGAGAGACAGTTCAGAAACTAACACTAACACTGAGAGGCAGTATCTCCTAAAACTAAAACACTTCAGAGTAGTGGAGCAGGCAAACTTGAATCCACAGGAGTTCCAGTATAATAAAGTAGCATAATGAGTAAAGGCAACGCAGAAACAGTCCCTGCTGAA
>NW_010392700.1:29854-39147 GCF_000710305.1 Buceros rhinoceros silvestris
GAACAATTTAACTTCAGGATTGTACTGATATGAAGATCATCAGCTGCAACAAGTAAGATATAGCTAAAACTTTTCAGAGAACAGACGAAAGCGTGGTCACCCAGTCAGATTTTTTTATTTTTCAGACCAAACAGAATACACAGGCCTTTTAAGAAGTTTCTTTCATGCCTCTTTTCATACTGATATACGAACCTCAATCACAAAAACCGTTTTCCAGTTGTAGAAGTCTCTAAGCTCGGGCACACAATTTGAAACCAAAGTACCTTCCCCCCAAGATGCAGCAGAAGTCTCTTACCAAATCAGCACCAGCTTGAAGCAACACATCTGCAACATCAGTATGTCCGTTTTCACAGGCGTAGGTCAAAGCTGTATCTCCCGTTGCTGTGGTGGCATGAACATTAGCTCCTAGAAACACAACATTTGTTTTTTCTTATTGGATATCTCCTTATCAAGTATCTTACATCAGATAAACACAAAAATCAAGGCACTTGATCTGTGACAATCCTGCTGACTAGCTTCCACAGTCCAACGGCACTGCTCGCAGGGTACAAATTGCTCTCGCAGTAAAAATACTCTGGGCTTGGAAAAAGCATGACTGGCGATCTAAGCACTTAAACCTAGATGCTCACTTACTCCTATGTTCCCCCTGCAGCAATGAAGATTTCAGATGTTACAAGTAGGAGTGAATCCAGACAGTTGTCTGGACTCTCCACTTGATGGGGAGCTGCATGCCAAGGAAAACCAGACAAAAGGCACAGTACTGAATTGGTGTTAATGCCGACCACACACTACTACAATTTTCATTTCTTCCCCTCACTTCAAAATCATTTGCTTTAAAACTGCTCTGTTGAAACGATTTGACTAGCCTTCATCTACAGCAGCTACATGAAAACCACGCGTGAGTCTGGCGATGAAATGCCCGAGTCTTGCAAAAACATGCCAATGTGACTAGCTCATCTCTTCTTTTCAAGGTGTGAGATATATTTAGAGACTCCCCAATGCCAAAACTCCTTCAGGCTCCTTTTCAGGCTCCTTTATTGACTTTCTACATTATCAGAAGTGAAGCGCAAGCAGCATTCCAAGGGTGCTGGTGACGAGTGTCACATGCTGGTGTCACTGCACAAAGGGGCACAGTTGTTACTGTCCCTCGATGAGCAGGGAGCGCTGCTTTCTAGAGTTACAAATCCAGACAATTTTTATTCAATTAATTTATCCAGACAATGCTTATTCTTAGAAAACAGCATACAAATAAATCACCTCCCGTAAGGAAGATTTCCAAAACGAAGCTCCTTTTGATTTATTTGTTATTTTAGTAAGTATTACTACACCTCAGTCTCTACCAATTTTAAACAGACAGGGAGCCTGACCGCAGATCTCCAGGCTCAGCCCAAGCTGGAGCAGCACCTAAGAACAAGCTTTATCTGTATCTACAACTGGTCCTAAATGCAGTTAGCTGGAACAATCACAGAACCATCTGGTTGGAAGAGACCTTTAAGATCATTGAGTCCAACCCTTCGCCCTGCACTGCCAGGGTCCCTAAACCATGTCTCTCAGTGTCACACTCACATGGCTGTGAATCTCCTCCAGGGACGGGGACTCCACCACTCCCTGGGCAGCCTGGGCCAATGCTCGATGACACTCTGTGTAAAGAAGTTCTTCCTGATCTCCAACCTAGATTTCCCCTGACGAAACTTAAGGCCATTTCCTCTCGTCCTGACATTCGTAACATGGGAGAAGAGACCGACCCGCACCTCACTACAGCCTCCTGTCAGGTAGTTGTAGAGCGCGATAAGGAACCTGGATGGTTTTTAGGTGTGTAACAGAATCCAGTGCTCCACGAGGCACTTTCCTCAGACAACACCGAGGTGTAATATATGCTTTTTTCTTCTTCCTAAAGGTATCTGAGAATAATTTCTTGTTACCACCCTGCCACCATCAAGCCCAGGTACCTTCTAAATCCTACAGAACATCAAGTCTGTAACACCTGTGTGCTAGACCTTTTGCACCATACACATACCTGCTGCCAGCAAGTATTTCACCAGTTCAAGATGACCCTCTTGAGCAGCTTCCATCAAAGGTGTTGAGCAACCAAGTTCTATGTCAGCTCCTGCCTTAATAAGGAAGTCAGCTACTTCAGAAAATCCTCCACAGCAAGCCAGAGTAAGAGCTGTTTCCTGGGTTTCTTCTGTCTGCGCATTTATATTTGCCCCTAGGAAACAAAACAGCTGTTATTTTAACTGACCAGAGACAGGACAGGTAGGAAGGGAAATGCCCACCACCTCCAGAGTTTGGGAGTTTTAGTTTTGCTCTGAGGCTACAGCAATGAGCAGCAACAGCCAGAGACTGCACATCAAGAGGAGTCTGCACTGAATACCTAAAGGCATCCTCCATAACGACCACTCAGGAAAACAACAAGGTGATCTCACCCTGTGCCAGCAGCAACGCTACCATCTCTTCATGGCCTTCCCGAGCAGCTTCCATCAGAGGAGTATAGCCTTCATCATTAACCTCCTCCAGGTTAGCTCCCCTTTCGATCAGAAGAGCTGCCAACTCCACATGTCCACCACAGGCAGCCAAAGTGAGCGGAGATTCAAAGGAGTCTGCAGGCATGTTCACTTGAGCACCACTGTCTAAAAGCAAGCGTGCCACTTCCACGTGCCCATCCTACAGAAGAAAGGGGAGCACACAAAGCAGAAACAGCCCAAGTCACTTGAAGCTGCAGGTGCAGCACTATTACGCTATGTCTGAAAATGGTCCTAAAAAGAAAGGATCACTTACGAGGGTTCAATTTATAACATGGTTATGGTAACACTTGGATTAAACTGACATTTCAGTTTCCACCTACATCCTCCTGTTACAGCCCAAGTCACTTGAAGCTGCAGGTGCAGCACTATTACGCTATGTCTGAAAATGGTCCTAAAAAGAAAGGATCACTTACGAGGGTTCAATTTATAACATGGTTATGGTAACACTTGGATTAAACTGACATTTCAGTTTCCACCTACATCTAAGTTAGGTTTAAATGCATGAGGAAAACAGAGCTAGATGTATGTTGGGATTTTCTTCTTTCTTGGGGAAGTAGGGAGAGAATATTGGGATAAGATTTTCTTAAATATCCAGCGGAATACCTGGGACACAAAAGTAATAGAGGTAGCAAGCAGGTACCATAAGTAATATCACTCCCTGACGACACCCCAAACCAAGCATGAGAAAAAAGATTTGCTTTTTCTTCGTCATTGACTCATGGCTCCTACAGATCAAAATGCTCCAACTGGCAGTTTCTAGATCCTGGGATCTAGAAACCTGCAGAGAAACTGAAGTGGGTAGTAACAGGAGGAGGGAAGTCTCGAATAAATGTTGAAGAGAAGTGTCTTGGGGTAAAGCAATCTTTGCCACAGAGGGATTGCCAGAGCAGTCAGAGCCTCCCCAGTCACAGCAGATAAATACAGCTATCAGCTTCAAGAAACTATTACTAAACTCCACAGGTTACTTGAAATGGACCTGGTACCAAAAATCCATGTTTCTAAGGTGTGGTTTGCAGAGAGCCACAATACTTCAGAAAAGGGGAAAACGTTAAGAAGTTTTGACATTAGGAAAGAAGAAACACTGACACGGTTTCTTCCACCCATATAACTTTAGAATCTTGGACCCAAATTTGTGGAACAACTTGGGGAAGAGATCTTGGAAAGCTGAAAAAGATCACAGACCACACCTGATGAAGGGGGGAAGGTTCAAGGCATGCAAAGAGCACTCAGTGAGATAAAGAACAACTGAAGGTCTAATGGAGGAAGTTTCAGACTAGACCTCTCTTCAGCACGCACAATTGATGGGATAATTTCAGGATGAAAAGGGGACTCAAAGTAAAAGCCCTGAATCAAAGCATGGTCTTTGGATCTCTCAGTGGAGAGAAAACCACTTGCTGCCTTGTCTACTGCAGGTGGAGAGGTATCAGGTGCGTCACCTTGGTCACTTCATTTGCCATCCAAAGCTGGGGTCTTCCAGAAGGAGGGAACTGTCAGCCAGCTTTCATGACGTAGAGCCCTGTGCCCTGACACAGTTGTTCTCAAAGATTTGACAGTTGAGTTAAATTAACTCTTTAAACTACCACAATGCATGCTGACAGATTTTGCTAGAGAACTAAAGAACTTCTTCCTGAGGAAGACTTAAAAAGGGGCAATTTCGCTGGCAAATAGCAGATGTTTTTTATGTTGTATCCTTGGAAGGAAATCTAAATAAAGCTGGGCAATACTAAAGGGGAAAAAAAAAAAGAAAAAAGAAAGAATTAGAAGACCTCTGCTCCATGTTCAGCCAGATCTGCCCAGGCTAGGACACTGACACAAAGGGGTGAATGATAACATTATAAAGCTAAGAATTCCACTGATTCCCAGAATTAAAAAACTTCTTACATCTTAAGAACAGCAACCACAAGTGAACTACCAGTGCCCCATTGTGATCTCACCAGCGCTGTCAGCCAGGAGCTCAGACAGCTAACGCAGAGCTATGGCGACGGGGGCATGAAGGCTATCAAAACACGCAATGCCTGTCAACACTTGTCTTAAGCTGACTACAAAGCAGGTAGTCAGTAACCTAAGACTGAGAGCAATCAGGATGTAAATTAAAGCCAGGCTGTGGTTCTCAGAGAAGATGAAGAAGAGCCAACAACCACTTCACCTGACTGAAGGCATTAGCCCTCAGTCAAACCACACTAGAACTCAGAGGCACATACAATATAACTGGTGATCACGGACATCTCAGCTTTCTGTATTTCAGCACAGCTGGAAGACAGTGAAGACTGGGAAAAGTCACAATAATTTGGTGGAATGGTTCCCTTCTGCAAGGGTGCAGCCAAAAGATAAAAAGGAACAAACTCCATCACTGGGCTTGAATTGCAGCTTCAAAGGATCAATCTCCTCTCCGCTGCTTTTAAGGGTCAATACACGATCTGAAATGCAAACTAGCCTGGAACACCCGGGAGCTAAAACCATGCAGGCAACCCCCACAATTTCATCTTCCGCAAGCAAGACTCTTCTCACAGTCCCCAAATCAACCTAGTGCTCAGACTGTAGCACCATGAAAGAAAGGAGGTGGGTAAAAAAAAAAAGACTAAATCTAAACAGAAGCATGGGTGCAGTCTTCTTCAGGTGACTGCACACACCCACTGCAACCACGTCCTTCTGAACTCCTTGGCACAGGGCTCCCATGCAGGGAGGACTCTCAAGGATACTATTACATCTCACTATCAGAAGACTTCAACACAGCTCCAGACATCATATTCTGACCTTGGTCACTTGCATCACCACCTCGCAACTGTGCTAAAAGAACACTTGATCCTCCAGCTCTTGGAAGGCTGGAGGAACATTGCAGCCTGTCTTCTCAGGATTATAAGCTGCTGGGTGCAAATGAAGCTCCCCTTCGTTTGCTATGCTTCCTATGAAACGAGGTCTCTGTTCTTTCTTCAAAGAAGTTCCTCAGCTCGTAGAATAGATAAAAAAGTCACCTAAGTCTGGATAAAAATGGCTACAGAGATGATGTGACACAATAGCGCACTTTTTATTGACGTGAAGCTCTTGGAAAGGGAAGTTTTTCCTCAATGGCTGCTTTGAAATTACACAAGTTGGCCAAGAACTTCTGACCTACCATTTCATTTTTAAAAGAAAAACCTCCCAGCACTGGTTACAGAAACGTAGCAAACCATCCCTGCATGCAAAACACTCCCTGCGGTGCGGAAAGGACAAGTGTAACACATTAGGGACCCAGCTCAGTGCACTTCTGGAACGCTCATACCATGATGATCTGAGAGCCCTTCTTTATAAAGACAAAGGTGGAAAACTAACTCTTATGCTGCAAAAGAAACGGCAACTTGGGCTCAATCTGCTACTTTCGTGCTCTGCAGATTAGTCGCTCTTACACTTCTCATAGGCAGCATTTAACACATCACACTCCCAAAAAATCAGAATATTTTTTCCCTCCAGCCAGCCCAAGCAGTGGACCAGCTGCTTAACCAGAGGAAAAGCTTTCTTAGGCCAAACCTCACACACTGTCACTTGCAGACCCAAACCAGCTTGTTGACAAAGGCTCACTTTCTTCTATTATCTCTTGTATTCCTCTCTCTGAAAAGGGAGCAGGACAAGTAAAGGCTATTTACCATACAGGCCTCCATCAGCGCCGTGTGCATCTCGTCAGTTTTATGCTCTTGATCAGCTCCAGCTTCAAGCAAAAACCGAACCATATCTAAATGGCCTTCAAAAGACATCAAAATAAATAGGTCTTCAATATCGTAAACGTTTAGTAGTCAGACAACATACTTAGAGAAATCATTTAGATTTTTGTAGTTTGCTATCACAATTTGTACAAGTTACTATCAAAAGTATCACTATTCAAAGCACTCAAGAAAATA
Source organism: Buceros rhinoceros silvestris (assembly GCF_000710305.1). Classification (NCBI taxonomy): domain Eukaryota; kingdom Metazoa; phylum Chordata; class Aves; order Bucerotiformes; family Bucerotidae; genus Buceros; species Buceros rhinoceros. Next base: position 36,252 of record NW_010392700.1, read on the forward strand.
CCAACGCAAAAGCCAGCCAGCCTTCAGACAAAGACACCGCCCAGTCCCTTCCTGGGGATGTCAAGCAATAGAAGCCTGTGCTTATTCCTTATTCTCCTGCCATATCGTTTCAGTGCTCCAAGGCGGCAAACCCCTGGGGGGTGTTATCTGTCAGAGATAGGTCCAAGTGGATCTGAACTTAACTTTAAGCTTTTTAATTGCAGCACTCACACACACATTTCTGAGAACAGACACACGCACGTTATGTCATGTGTCTGACACTATTTTTAAAAGCTGCTGCTGAACTTTACCAATACTTGTTTTCAACTCTGTTACGGCTTTTGCCATTTTAGAATTTGTCCCTTACGAGTTACACATTTTATCCTCTCAAGGAGTATAACCTCCTCCAAGACATGACTTAGTTTTACATAAACTGGTAGGGAAACAAGGTAGCTCAACCACCTTGCCAAAGACAATAGAGTCAGTGAAGGCCTTACATTACAACTCTCTGTTAAGTTTTAGGTCACAAGAAACAAGAATGACCCCCCTCAACATATCCAGGAGTTCTATTACTGACATTCTCTGCAGGGACTACTGTATGCTGCAGGACATCCACCACTGACCCAGATGAAGCTTTCAGATGGGTTATGCATAGTATGTATCCTCCAGTTCTAACCACAGAGGCAAAACCTGGAGTTAACTATGGCAATAATCTGCACCCTTAAAAGTTTCTGTTAGGAGAAAAACAACTGTTGGAAATTTTATGGAGGCTTTTGGAAGAAAAGAAACCTTGGAAGCACACTGGATTACCATTGCATAATACTGGCTGGGTCACCCCACCAGGTGTTCCAGGAACATTCATTCTAACCTGACCTTTTCCTAAGACCTAACGGAGATGTTTTCAGAACTTGCAGGTAGCTGTTGAGGGGAATCAGAATGAAACCAGGAATGGAGTAGAGGGGGAAGAGGAGAGTGGAGGTGTGTCACAGTATGGTTTGGATGCAGCCAGTCACAAGCTTTCACCTGCCACAAGTCGAATGCATGCCCACCACTATGGGACACAAGCAGACAGGCTGAACACCACTACACCACGGACAAGCATTTCCTGACTGAGTTCAAAACCAAAACCCAGTATTCCAAAACTCTTAAGAAAATATTCATAGTATGGCCGGAAGCTTTAGTTGGATAAATGCTAGCAAATAAATTTACACAAAAATACGAAACAAGGCAAGAGACAGTACCTTTATAGCAGGCAAGTGTAAGTGCACTTTCTTTGAACTCGTTGGAGTGAGTGTTGATTCCTGCACCGTATTCCAGCAATACTCTTGCAACCTCAACATGACCTGCACTGGCTGCTTCCATTAAGGGGGTATGGCCATTCTCATTGTGGTCTTCTATGTTAGCACCGGCTTTCAATAGCACCTTCACTATGTCAACAAAGCCCCCAGCGCAAGCATAAGTGAGAGCTGTGTTCCCTGCAGAGAAGAAGCAGTTCACATGAAAGCCCTTTCCACCACCCACTCCTGACACAACAATGGAAATTAGTTTTAACTGTTCTGAACAAAACCAAGTACATCACTAGCAGCAGCCTTTTACCTCACAGTGACATTACTCCAGCCAATAATTTCAGGCTGGATATAAAATCCCAACACAACTACAATGCAAAAGAGTTTTAATACTCAGCCAGTATTACAAACAAGGATATTTTTCTTTTATTATTATGTTTCCTACTTCGGCACACAAAGAGAGAACAAATACACACACAAAAAGACCAATGAGTAATTTTCAGGCTCACTGTGGAGTTTCAGGGGGATGGGGGGAGCAGAGCCAATCCTGTTGTAAACCTGTGAAAAACTTTTACCGGCTGGATGAAAATAAGTTTAGAATTTAAAACTCCGGTACTGTAACTGACAGACACTACATACAGCTCATGTTTTAAATGCTACAGTCAACTTTAAGGTAAGTTCTGCTTAATACAGCTAAACATCAAGATAAAAACGTTATCTCATGTATCAGACACCCGGCTTTTTAAAAATTTGAACAAAGTTTAAATTCTATCTAATCTGCGCAGAATCTGACTGCAGGCTGATACGGTCAGCAAGGTTAGTTAAGCTGTGGTCAAGCACCAGCGATGTAGACAACAGGCAATGCTCAGAGAATTGCACCACCTCTTTGGTAAAAAACAATAGTCTGAACTAACTGGTCTTGACCACATGTGTCCCAGGGCCTTCTGACTGATTCTAGATTACACAGGTGAGAAAAATGATACTTCCTGTATTTTTCTGGTTGTCTAACACCACAGTTTTCACAGTGGTTTTCACAGGACCAGTGTTCTCCACTGCAGCTTATATTAAAAACCATCTCTAAGAATGGCCAGGTAGGAACTCTAACTCATCCACTATGTATCTGGCGTATTCTTAACAGCTGCTGTCACGTTCCCTTGTGAACTACACTATTAAACACTGAGGTGTTCAGAACAGCTGCACCTTTAATGTGCCAGTCTTAAGAATCCTTTGTGTCCCTGATGCCTAGTTACCTGTCGAAGACTGTGCGTTGACATCTGCACAATGAACAAGGAGAAGTTTCACGATATCTACGTAGCCTCCGCTGGCAGCTGCCATTAAGGGAGTTATGTCTCCTTTATTCCCTCGGTCTTCAACATTTGCGTGCATTGCTAGTAGCACCTAGAGAAAAAAAGTCACTTTAATGAATAAACTGTAACACCAACACTTTGCTTTTGGTTCAGCGGGGCTGCAAGAACAATTCCCCGGTCAGCCGTGCCATCCCCCTGCAGTAATGCCACAACACTGAAGCACAATGACGCTCCCCAGGACCATTTGCAACTACCACCTGCACTGTGACATTTAGTTGTGATTATATTTGTTACTTACTTGTGCCAATTCATAATATCCTGCTG
>NW_010392700.1:39229-46380 GCF_000710305.1 Buceros rhinoceros silvestris
GGCTGAACAGGCCAAACAAAGGAGACTCTCCCCTTCTTCAGTGTGTTCGTTTACACTTCTTCCTTCATCCAGCAGCTTCCGGACAGCGTTGACATCCCCATCTGAGCATGCTTCTGCCAAACTGCGACTGGAAAAGCAGTTACCAGAGAACAAGCTGAAGTAACTCTGCAATAGCTGGTTAGCTTTCCTACACAAGGACAAGTCTTTAAGTAAAAACTCATGACAGTACTAAGCTCTACTAGAAAACACACCTCACAGGTTTTTTTTAGAGCAGTGTATAAATGCGCACATTATTCTGTTTGCAAAACACAGCAATAAAGCTCACTGACGCTGTTCGCCCTGGCTGCAATGCCAGACACACAAGGGCTAGGACCAAACCATGGACTATAGGTACCAAGACAGAGTTCTAGCAGAGCTAAAGCCAAAAGGCAAACAGCCGGGCATCGCAGAGACCACTAATACCAAACGCTGCCAAGAGACAAACTGCTGACAGCGCTCTCCCTTGTCGGGGGATCGTTTCCTGCTCTGCACTAGCCCAAAGCTTTCTGCTCTTAGTCAAAAGCACTAGTTTGTTAATTTAGCAGCCATTTCACAGAGAAATCCTTACTTCCCCTAATGACATCTTAAAGGAAGAAAGGAGGGAGCCGTATGGAAATTTACTGTTTCCTTCCACGCACTCTTACAAGCGTAAGTTTGTTCTGCTGGACAAAATGAGCCAATTGAACTGCACGTTTTTTAAACAAATCCTACATGGATCGCTACTAACTCACCCTTAAGAAAAGCCCTAAGAGGTAATTATGACCCAAGGGTTAGAAGGAAAAGACAAGACAAACCCCAAGTTCTTGGCATCTAAAAGCTCAGAAATCTGTAGTAACTACTTTAACCATCACTAACCTCTGAAGCAGAGAGAACAGTTATTTCCCCTGAGGCTCAAATACCGGAAAAGGTGAGCTGAGCTTCAGTTCATTTCACACCGGGTCACCTGTCCTTTACATTATCTTCCATACAAAGAAGAGGTCTAACAGCAAAGTCAACTGTCAAACACTGCTAAATGCCCGTGAGACGAGTCAGGAGCTGGCCATGCTCAGCACCACCTCAGCTACACTTCTCCAACTGACGACACAATCTGATATAGAACAGATACGTGCGGAATCACAGTCCCTCAGCGCCGGGAGTCAAAGCACAGCCAGCGCCCTGGTGGGAGGGCGCAGGGAGGAAGAGCCTTCTGTTACAAAGACTAGGGGGTTGTAGGTCATACGTTCTCATCAGTGTATTTTATTTGCAAGATACAGAAACCTGTTCCTTAAAACAAAACCTAGTTCTCTCAGACTCATTAAAGCCCTCAAACTTCTACTCTTCTTCTGAGAAAGATAGAAGTTCACTCAAGAAACTCACTCACAGTGAAGAAAATACCCACTGGAGCACAAAGGTCTCTCAGGAAGGCATTCGGGTTTCAATCTTCAACTGGTTCAAGACTGTAACAGTTAAACCATGGTAAGTCCCCATAACAAAGGAGCTCATCACCATAGGCCCCAACATGAAAGGAGCCGGGCCAGCAGCTACCAGACAAGAGCCGAGATCAGACTTGAAGAGAACACCCAGGTTCTGATCACTTACATTTGCAGTGGAATCATTAAGTATTTTAAGAAAAATAACTGATATTTTGGTATAGTTTATTATTTGCTTCGGTATATGGCCTTGACTATGTAGCCAACGGGAACCCACCAAAATGCTGCAAGACCCTCTCAAACCTGACACCTCCTCCTGGGAGGCAGCAAGGGCCAGCTATGTGCTGCTCATGGCACAGGGGAACAGCCCTGCTGCAACCCACACCTAACTGGGCAGCTACAGCTCGGGGTCTGCTCTCCAGCTAGGGGCAGAGGGTGAGGATTCATACTTCCGCACACACCTAGTCTAGCCTTTGGAAATAGGAGCCATCCAACACCATAACCTGCAAGACAAATCCTAGGGCAGATCCATCATTCTCAGAAGATGAGCTTAAGCCTCCTGACAGAACACAGAACTGCTGTGAAACCAAACATGCTCTGGAAAAAAGGCATTAAAACTGGCTTGTAGTTGATTCTAGGTGACCCAGGCACCTCAAGAGGTCTCCCAGTTTGCTCGCTGCTCAGGTTCCCTTTGAGATGTTTCCAAGACATTTTGTGAGAGTGATGAGAATGACACTGGGCTGCCCTTCCAAATGAAGCACAGGACTGGCGACCTTTGCTCCAAGGGTGCATTGCTGGCCTTGTTCCTCTTGTTGGCCACCACAAAACTTAAGACCTTCTTCTCCAAAGCTGATTTTAAGCCATTCAGCCCTCCCCATCCTCACCAGTACACAGAGATATTCCTCCCCAGATGCAAGACTTTTCATTTCCCACTGTTGAATTTCAAGAGCTTCCTGCTGGCCCCTTTCTCTAGCTTGTCAAGGTCCCCCTGAATGGCAGCACAACTGTCTGGTCCACCAACCACTCCTCTCAGCTTTGCATCATCTGCAAACCTGCTGAGGATATGCTCTGTACTATTGCGCAGCTCATGGGTAAGACGTTAAACAGTGCTGGCCCTGGTATCATGCCCTGAAGTACACCACTAACCACCTGCCTTCACCTGCGCTTTGAGCTATAACCACTCTAAGCCCAGTAGTTCAGAACTTTTCAGTCTACCTCACTGTCCACCTCCCTGGTCTGTACCTCATCAGCTTGCCCCACAGAAGGCTTGCTAAAGTCCCGATGAACTGCTCTCGTCTCATCTACTACCAATGCAGCCATCTCACAGAGGCTGCGGAGGGCTCTCAGGGCCAGGCTTGATCTCCCCTTGGCCAAACCACACTGACTGCCTCCCATCACCAGGCTGTACTTACTGTGATAGCAAATGTCTTCCAGAAGGATTTGCCCCATCACCTTTTCAGGAATTGAGGCAAGGCTGACCTGCCTGTAAGTTCCCTGGATCCTCCTCCTTCTTGAGGTCAGGGGTGACATTTGCTCTCTTCCAGTCCTCAGGAATCTCCCTCATTCTGCATGACCTTTCAAATAAATTGAGACTAGCCTTGCAGTGACATTGGCCAGCTGTTTCAGTGTTCTTGGCTGCATCCAATCAGGTTCCATGAACTAGTCCACTGGGCTACATCCAACCTGTTTAAATGTTCCCTGACCCGTCACCAACCAAGCGCAATCCCTCCTTGGTCCAGACCTTCCTGCTCATTCACAGGGGCTTGGGATTCCTGAAAGCAAGTCTCACCAGCAGAGCCCAAGGCAAAGGCAGCATTCGCTACCTCTTCCTCTCCTGTGTCTCCATCACTAGGTCTCCTGCCATACACCTTCCCTTATCTTCCTCTGCAGCTGATTTATTCACGCTGGTCTGGCTCGTTGGCTTTCAATGCCAGATGCACCTCCAGATGGGCTTCGGCTTTCCTAATCACAACCCTGTATGCTTGGACATTGTCTCTACACATCCCATGGGCCACCACCTGGTCTGCTTCCACCTCTTGTACACTTCCTTGTTACGTTCAAGCATGCTTCCCCAGCATCTTTTCATCTCCCCATGTTGTGATCCACCAGGAATTTCTCTGGCTTCAGCTAGGAAATGGAACAATATTTGCTCTCTATTTGTATTTACATTTGGAGCAATGACTCAAGACCACTGCCTCACTGTAAGCACTTTGTTTTGCAAATCCCAAGGCTGAATTTCCAGAGGATGTCCATACAAAAGGAAACTTAAGACTTTCAGTCTTTGATCCTAGATCTGAAGTTCAACAGTACATGCAGTCACACCATCCCAACAGAAGGAGTTATTTGCATCTCTTGTCATAGTAGAAGATATTTCAGGAGCCCTGAAGATGCTTTGATTTTACAAAAGTAGAAGAAAGTTTTGGATGACGTAGGACAAATCCTCAGCTCTGTCACCATGGGACTTAAATGCCATCCTCATTAATTATCAGTTATAAGAAGTTATCAGATAATATAGTTTAATTTTCCCCTAAGTTCCTGAGCCAGATCCCAAGGCGAAACGCTGCCCTGTAAGTATTAGGATTCTCTTCCAACTCTTAATATAACGAACTAGATTCATTAGTTTCCAAAGTATGCCGTGGAGGCAATTAAGAGAACTATCACCAACTCTACTACAGCAAAGAATTTAACCCCTTTTTGAAACAGAACGGGTACACAGAAAGAGCAGCAGCTCTTTTCTTGTACTTTTCTCTTACACTTTGAAGCCAATAATCTGATGGTGGGCAGTACTTACACCGTCAGACTCAACAACTGTGGCTCAACTAGAGCATCACTAGTAGCATTACCAAGTACTAACTATAAAATTAACTGAACTTGAAATCAAAAATACAAACTTACATTCTAGAGGTGGGAAGCTGGGGGTGGGGAGCGATCAGTACATACTTGTCCACTTGTCCTGCGTTATGATTGTTCTCGGCTCTCATCCGTGTCAATGCAGCAGCAGCTTCATCCAGAGCACAGCTGACAGAGGACGTCAGTCTTCGGAGAACCTCGGGATCTGCGAAGGCTTTACCATCGGCAGTGGACAATTTACCAATTCCTTCAGCGCACGTTCGTTCATCAGTTGGGTTAGTACGAAAGTCACGCAAGAGAAATGCAAAGACACTATTTTAGATTTCAGCCACATGCACTATTAGTTAAAAATAATTTACAAACACACCAGAAAATCAGCTACTGTTAACATCCGCCTAAGATCTGAACATTTAATTAACTATAATATGGCAGAAAGAAAACTATTTTAACTGGCAGTTCCATTACCTGTCCCAAATTCCCAATTTATACCATTGAAGAATAATAATAAAATAACAACAGTCTCAGGGGAATAAGGGTAAGCCTAAGGGTCGAGCCCAGAAACAGAAGTTTGGGAAACAGGTATTATTCCATAGGCTTGGTTTAAGATGTTCTGAATGTGAAGAATTTTCCACCTTTCCCACCCATCATGAAGAGGACTGAGCTCTAATACACCTTTTCTTTTTAAAAGTGTATGAAAAGATGTTGAAAAGTGATTAGCTTAAATTCCCCGTAATTTACCATTCTACACTGCACAGGTCTAGCTACAGGCACCGATTATGAACCAAAATCTCTTTAAGAACACTTGAAATCAATGCCCCCTCAACACTAACACTACACAGAAGAAATGCTTAGACTCAAGTACCTCGTCTAACAGTTTGTTTGTTGAAGAGAGCTGCTTTGCTGCAAGCCTGCCGCCGAAGCCAGTACAGAGCAGTGCCCCAGGAAGGTATTTATCCCACTCCCTCTCAAGGTTGAGATAAAACAATGGTGTAGCTGTGCATAGTGTAACTCTGTGAGTTCAGCACAGCCTGTTTTACGTTCACAAACACCACTGCACAGCTGTCTGCACAGTGTACACAGGGCTCATATTTGCATATGCAGATGTTCAAATAGTGTAAAGGAATGCCATGACAAATAGTAACACTACCCCCTACCCTACCAAAAAAAAAAAAAAAAAAATCCATTTCACATGCTACAAAAGGCAGGTGGTGACTGTTTTATAGATCAGTTACCTTCACCAGGGATGAACCAGTAACTTTCCAGCTCCTTAGCTGTTAAACAGGGTCAAATTAGAGACAAACCTCTGATGAGAGCCCATCTTACACCGCCCAAGACTGGCTATTTGCTATGTGCCTGTCTCCACAAGACTGACTTACACCAGGTCTCCCACAACCCAGCTTGTAATTATTACAGAACAAATACTGGAATCAGAGTTACAAACCCCCAAACGTTGTCTTCAGACAACGTACTTGCCCCATTTGAAAGCACCTAATTTGTTTCTCATCAATGCAACAATCAATACTTACCAAATCTCTCCATCCTGAAACCCATTTAGGCCAGCATTTGCCGGGCACACCCTGGTAGACACTACCCTACACCACTGCTGCAGTGCTGGCAAGCATTGGCTTCCACTACTCAAGCTCAGCGCTGCCGGAAATGAAGATCCCTGTCCTGTGAGCAAGGCAGACACAGGCAGTGGGGCACAGCAGTTACCCTGCCTGACACTGAGCACGGGCTATGACAGCTGAGATGAGCTGCTTAAGATACTTGGTCAGATCCAAGGACACCACCTCCCTGGCTCCAACTTCCAACCTCTGGATCACTGTCCAGAGGCTATGAAAAACAATTTATAATAAATTACTCACTCTGCGATGAGAAATTACAACTAGATCTGTCCACACCCATCTGGTTTTTGAAGGCCATCTAGTGCACTGTAGAGCAGTCCAAGCAGAGAGATGTAGGACCACCAACTCTGAACTCCGCACACTTGGAGAGGCTACCAGCCACATGCCGTCTCCAGACTGCTGAGGCCATAGCCCTTCTCATCACTGCTGTTAAATACAGCGATCCCGTGAACCAGCCTCAAGCACCACAGCCCACACCTCCCATACAAACGTGAACTGAACTTGCTGGTGGTTGAAAAGGAGATGTAAGCCATGTCAGCTCTGCAGCTGGGGCAGGCGGGACGGCAAGGGATAGGCACTGCAGCACTGTGCTGGGCCATCAATTCAGCACCAACCACACAGAGAAAAGGAGATTTTTCACAGGGCTCTGCTTCCCCAGGACAGCTCCTGGTTTACACGTACTATTTCCGGTGGCAGGGCTGGCTTACACCAGCTCGCAGTGTACACAGAAGTACTGCCTAAGGAAAGAGAGGGCACTGAGTCTTGACAAGTCAGCACCAAGGCCTTACCTAGGACTGCTGCAACCAAAGCTGAACACTGCAGCAAGGGAAGTGGAAAAGTCCTTGAGAGAAATCCACAGGATTTAGAAAAATGACCCCTGAGCCAAGGCTAAAGACACATAGATTTAGCTTACGAGAAGCAGCTCAACAGCTATTCCCCTCCACTTCAAAGGGTCTCATGAAGGAGTTAGTAAAAGGCTCCACTGCCGGCAGAAGATGTGGGAAATAAAAAGTCCAGTCAAAAGTAACAAACAAACAAACCCCCAAACCCCAAAACAAACACCCCCCCCCCCAAGTGACCTGGCTGGCTGAAAGGAACCTGGGTGTCTCAGCCATTTCCAATCAGTACGGCAGTAGATCAGGCAGGTTACCCAGACGGATGAAACGTACCCTGAGCTATTCTGGCTGGGTTTAAAGTTCCCTTGTTGGAGCACTCAGACATGGCATTC
>NW_010392700.1:46553-52594 GCF_000710305.1 Buceros rhinoceros silvestris
GATCTAAGTCCTGTCTCCTGTAAAGACAAATGAACTTCAGCCAGTGCAGGGCTCCTGCTCTCCAAAGGATCTGCCCTCATGGCTTACTGCTGCTTATCTCCTGGGGTCTGACCAGCCACAGCGCCCAGGCTCTTCCTGCTAGTAAAAGCACATTGCCAGCTCGTTACTGCTTCCAGCTTTGTTCCAAAGAAGGTGCTATCCCCAACCCAAGACCTTTCAGAGGGTGAGCTGAAGATGCCTTTCATTTACCTCACCAGCTAGGGCTCAACCCAGAGGCCATCCCCAGCTGTTAAACTTCATACTCTCTTTATACTGCATGTGCCAAAAGTCATCAGCAGCCACAGAGGACACCACAGCAGACATCTGTTAGGTTGAATGGAGTGAAAAGGAGACAGACGGCAAGAGTTACCACTGCAGATTGACTGTTCCTTTGGCAGGCTTACAGTGCCAGTTCAACAAGGGCTCCAGCTTCCCTTTGCTGATTCAGGATGGCTAGGCCACAGCGGTACTGCTGCAATGCTTGCTTAGCTTTTCATCTCTGATTTAATGGGGTTTGTGTCCACTTGCTCTTGCGTCACTGTCCCAGGTGTTCAAGACACCTCATACACACAGGGACAGCAGCAATCTGACCTACATGCTGGACCAAACCTCTTCTTGCCTTGTCCCATCCAACAAACACCGAAAGCATCCTCGAGACCACTCTCCACACTGGCTTGAGTTCACCCCCTCGCACACGAGTGCTCACTATTTCTCACATTAGCACAGTCTCACGAGCGTGTCACTGATCTGACACCACCCGCACTGAAAGCCAGGGTTTGGCGCGGTGCTCCCTGCAGGCCAATGGCACAGTTCCAGCGGTACAAGAGATTGTGTGACATCATCATTTCACGGGCTTACCACTGTTGCAGGGTAAGTCTGAAAAGAGAGCACAGGAGCTGCTGTGGACTGTTGCTTAGTGAGAACAGTCTGCAGTCAGTAACCATACGGAGACGGTGATGTTCCCAAGGCAAAGTTCCACCTTACCACTACAAAGAGCATGTTCACAAGCAAACCAGAAGGAAGGACGTCTGTACAACACAGGCTGCCATGCAAAGGCTAAAAGGTGAATTTAAGAATAGATTGTAGGTTCACAGAAGGCACAGGCTTTACAGTAACGCTAAGAACAACGAGGCTGCTGAAAGGATAGAGAGAGGAGAGACTATCCCCTGTGCTGTGATTTTACAACACTTCCCTCAAGCGTCCACAGGCAGCCCACTGCAGGGCACAGGGAGCTTCACGCACCTCCAGTCTGCCTTTGTGGGGCAGATCCTTAGCTGAGCACCTTCTGCTGAATCCATGTGCCTGTGTGTTTACGAACCCTGGCAGGGACAAGGCCAGCAGCACTATCCAACACAGCTCTGAACCATCCCTGGGAACAGGTTGCTCAGAGGAGTTCTGGATGCCCCATCCCCGCAAGTGTTCAAGGACAGGTTGGATGGGGCTTTGAGCAACTCTACCCAGTGGAAAATGTCCCTGCCAATGGCAGGGGGGTTGGATTAGATGAATTTTAAACACCATTTCCAACCCAAAAACCACGTGATGACTGGAAATAGTTGACCTCACTCCTCTCCATCCAACACATCAGTCTGCAGAAAGTAAAAGATCTAAATTAGAAAGTAAAGCATGAATACCGAGATCTGCAAGCACATTAGTCCTTCCACTGGGCCACAAAACACCAATTCTACAGTATACAGGACTCAGGCTGCATCTGAAAAGGGTATTTCCACTGGCTCAAACAAGCCAACAACTCAGCCGTTTGTCAGAGATGCAATGTCCAGTCCAGCTGACTATAGAACTAGCTTGAGTTTGGAACAGAGGACTTTTTATTCTCCTAAAGCTGCTGTGGCTCAGAGCATGACTGACCTTAGTGGCAGACGATGCCAGGTGTTCCACAAGTTAGTGCCACACTACTGAGCTATTTAAATTAGCCTCACAGTGATTACAGAGGTGCATTAGAACAAGCAGCTCACCTGTCAGGCACAAAGCTTGCTCACCAGATACACACACCCACACACATATAACCAACACTTCAATTTGAGCATGGGCTTCCTTGACAACTTTCAGACTAATCAGGATATTCCTACCATGTAACTAAGGTGAGAGTTTGAGGGTAATCTGAAGTGAGCTGGTAACCTCTCCATGTGATCTTCCTTAGTTCAACAAGTCAAAGACACAGACAGCAACAGCACCTCAGAAAAAGTGGAACATAATCAGGTTTGTGTTTCTAGAAAACCCAAGAGGACAGAAACTTAGATCGCTGGTGTGATCTTGCCATTAGGAAGGAGAAGTTACACCTCAGAAAAAGTGGAACATAATCAGGTTTGTGTTTCTAGAAAACCCAAGAGGACAGAAACTTAGATCGCTGGTGTGATCTTGCCATTAGGAAGGAGAAGTTACAGACTGAAAACCATGTCTGTATATTTTCACAATTTGAGCGCAGAAGTCGAAAGCTACAAATAAATCTTGAAGAATGAACATTAATAGCCTAGGCCAAAGCTGCTTCAAGTTCACGGCAGTGAAGGAACAGGTCAGCTACCACACTCGAGAAACCATTCCCTTTTACCTCAAGAAAAGAACGTTCTCACAGGAACATCAGTTGCTCTACCCTCCCTAACTGGATAAAGGTCACATCAAGGACAGAGAAAATACCTAAGCGTAGTTTCTAGTTAGTAGCTCGCAATTATCACCATTTAAAATACCTTAGAAAAAAATAACTCCGGTATGGATCCCACAATTAAGTCCCTCATACCAGACAATTGATGCCAACGTATGTTTTGAACGTCAAAGGAGATTGTTCCAAAGAGATCAACACATCTGAGAGGTAACGTCCAGTAATCCTCACAAAAAACTGCAGTCAGTGATGATGATGTGCCTTGCCTTCCCAGTCTGTTCCAGCACACCACACATTCTAACACACGCTTAAGGCCATCTGCCTGCTAACGTGTCCAATCTACGACCTCGCGCTCAACACAAAGTCTAACTCAGCTTCAGCTCACATGCAGTCACCTACTGGTCCCAGAAGATTAAGGGGATCCTCTGTCTCCTTAGGGTCTTACATCACTAGTCCCCCAAAGGCAGGTTTTGATGGGAAGGTGGGCAGCTTTAAAAGCCCAAAAGAAGAATGGAGTGAGAATTATGGCCCAGAAATGTGCCTTTTTGTAATGGTATGTTAAGAACTTGCTTTAATTATCATGGTGTACAAGCAGCACCTTGAACAAGGTGAAATGGGTTCAGGGAAGGAGAAAGGGGACTTTGTTTTAGCTTCTTTATTGGAATCTCCAGTCAGAGGCATCGAGAAGTTCTAGACCGTCAAAGCAACTGCTATATAGTCTTGTGCCAACAAGGAATGACTCTACCAGAATGAATTCCAGCACATCACAGAGGTGCTACCACAAGACAAGGCAGCAACAAGCAGGACTAGGCGTACCCCGTTCTGTAAGGTCTCAGGTGGCTTCACTCAAATTCTTGACATGGGTATGGCCTCCTAAGAGCACATGAGGGGAATTCAGTGCAGGCGTGTTAAGAGTAGAATCTAAGGGAAGATTTCCTACGGAAGGGAGATTTCTCAGGACTGTTTCATCCACATGTTCTAAGTTTATTTCTGGTAATTCTTAGCAGCAGTGCAGCATCCACAGAAAACTACCACCAGTAAGTTCTAGTGGTGGTAGAAGCAAGCAGAGACTATATCAGTCATCTACCCATCAGCAAGGCTGCTGCCTCTGCGATGTCGTAACATCCTGCTTTGTGTGTGCAATTTTCTAATTCCCCATATAACTACCACAAAAGCAGGTGCTCGCCTCCTCTCTGATGATGTCAGAATACTCTCCCAAACCCTAGGCTGCCTACATCATCCGCAGAGCCAGTGAAGTGAAGCAGAGTGTTATCGGCACACTCCCCAGACGGGCAAACCCAGGCAAACACCAGACCAGCTCTAACCTGCTGCCTGTGTTCAACACCTCAGGAAGGTTTGCAAAACTTCAGTTGCCTCAAACAAGCAAGTGCAGGGAGCAGCCAGGTGGTGAAGAAGCTAGAACTGGAGAGCACAGGACAGACACCGAGGGCACACTCGCTGCTGGGAACAGCCCCTCCACTCCAGGTCAGCTGCAACCACTGCACCATGCTCCCAGCACGGCCACTGCTGGCTGGGGAGACATGGGCATATCAGCACTGGACGCTGTTCTGTCTCACCAGTTTTCCAATCGACCCTAGCTACGAAAGGGAAAAAGACCATCGGGTCCCACTGATTATGTGACCAGACAGCAACAGAACGAGAGACAGACTTTGTTCTTGCAAAAGAGCTCTCAGCAAGGATGCAGCACAATCATTTGAGCCCATCTACAGTGAGAGGGGACTGGGCTGGCTCTGTTTTCTCATAAAAAACAGCCCAAAGCCAAGCAAATCAAGAGGAATAGCCATTTTCAGGTTTCACTGTCTCTGCATCCAGGTACCTAATTTACAACTTCGGAATGAGGGACATCACATATTTACAAATTTTTTTTAAATGTACTTTAAATGCATTTAAATACACAGCTAAATGCTGTGTTTAATAGTACACTGACTGCTCAGACTAAAGTCTTTGAGGAAGAAACCACACACTGGGTGGTTGTACACAAGGATCAGAAAAATACCAATAACTCATTTTTCTGAAATTCACATGCTTTTAAAAACTGTAGGATATGGTGGTGTTAAACAAGCGGAACTCTCCCTAAGCTAAAGAACATTACAGTTACAAGGAAAGATTTGCTGCTGTGTAAGGAAAGGAACTGTTTCGAGTCAGAGCATAGCCTGAGCTACGCCGCTGCGATCGCTGGGTAAGCCACTCTGCCTTTAAACCCAACTTCTTCACTAAAGCAGTCACGGTTTCAAGTCCTCGTTACTAAGGTAAGCATGCCAGACTTCAATTTCGCTCTCATGCTGGGGAGCCTTTGAAGAATCCACACACTACTTACAGACCCCGATCACATCTAAAGCAGTACTCAGGACCATGTGTGAAGGGAGACCCTCAGGAGCTTGCATCCGAGGATGCACAAAGAGCTGCACTGGAATTTGCAGAGGTTGTACCTGGAATACCTCAAAACCAAAAAACCCAAAAAAAAAAACCCCACCACCACGACCCCTGACCAGTTACTTCAGACACGACACCTTGCCTTACCTGTCTACGTTTCACTGCTAACGTTATTTGTATAATGACGTGAACTCTATTCCACAACTGCTGATTCTACTCTGCCTGTCAAACCTACGCCTTCTGACAGCAGTTTCATACCACCCAAGTCCTCTCCCGACACACCGGCCTTTAAGGAATACACCGGTAGCAAATGGCCTTTCACCATTCTTTTTTACCTCACTTTTTGCATCAGTCTCAGAAGATGAACTTTCAACAAAATGCTCTTTCATACTTCTTGAGTTCTCACTCCTGACATTTAAAATGCCTCATACTTCTGTGTTGCAACAAACTTCCTTATAACCTACCCCATCATCCCAATCCAAGAACACTTTGATTATGGTCTGGCACATCCTCAAAAAGGTATCTAAGCCACTGGGCAATGCCCTTTCCAATCACGACATAACAGCTCATCACACCTTACTGTGCCATTAGATGTGAGGTTACCCATTAGTGCTTAAACAAACATGCCAGTTCACAGAGAATACAAATCTCTTTAAATGCCAATAATCACTTTGAAGAGAATATAGTAACCTAAATTGGTGGTGGTCCCCTTCCTGCTCCGGACTCTGCCTACATCAGCCTTTCTGCACTCAAACTCAGACTCAGAGTATTATTCAAACTCAGAAAGAGGAAACCTTTATCCCTATTTCCCAGAAAGGGTTGCTCCCAAAGGACAGGCGTGAACACAAATCAAAGGAGACAGTGACACAACAATTACGGTGACACATATTGGTCATGTGTTCAAAGGCCTGACCAATCCTCATCCAGATTAAACTAGTTCCCAAGCCCATCTTCAGCAGCCAGTAGCAGGAGGAAAAAAAAAAAAAAAAAAAAAAAA
>NW_010392700.1:52681-56520 GCF_000710305.1 Buceros rhinoceros silvestris
AAAAAAAAAAAAAATAGTCTTCCACCTGCTCTCTCCGATTGCTTCTGCTCATCACCCCCGTGCTTTGACTGGAACTCTGTTGACCACTACCAAACTTCTTGCTGTAATTCACAAGACTCTCTCCAATACAGCAGGGCTGCACTGTTCAAGCTGGCTAAATAGCACATACGCTGAGCTTACAGACCTGATCTGCGTGTTCCTTACAGTCCCTTTTTTACAAGTGCAAAACAAGGTACTTGCCTGGTTTGTCTTACAACTCACTGCATCATAACTGAAAGGTTTTTCCTTTCCATCAAATACAGGTCTCTAAAGGCACCTTTCAGTTTTTGAACCTCAACTAGCATCAGCCAGTAACTCTTCCGGAAGGCTAATACCATTATTATTGCGACAATTATCAACCTGCCCTGCCAGAGGCAGTGCCACTGCCTGGGCAGCAGGGCTTGAGATCCACAGGACCACCACAGGGCTGCAGAGCACAGCTGCTCCGCGAGTTTCACAACACAAGTCACTCCTCTCGTGCAGCACGGTCAGCCCGCAGCCTGACACCTTCCTCAGCCGATGATTTAGCACCTTACAAAACAAAACAGAAAACCTGGGCAAGGAGAGTGTTCCTTCTAAGTGTATTCTGCTGCATCTACCAGGATTCAACCCAATGACCTTCCCAGACTGAAATGCAACCCTGAAGCTTACTCGGTTTCCTTGTTGGCACAGAGGTTCGCTTCCTTGCCTGTTTTTCGCTGGGTTTAGTGCTAAACCTATCAAATTGTGAAAGATCAGGGTGCTACAAAGCCAATGTAATATATCAAAAACAGGCTTGTCTCCCGCCCCAAAATCTCTTTCTAAGATAAAACCCAATGAATAAACAAACTCCCCACTCCCTGAGTCAGGGTAGCACAAAATCAGGCCTCAGTAAGATGCCCACTTCTAGTTCAGATATAAAACTCCAGACAAGCACCAAGTCTTCCACTGGCTATTCCTTCCCAACTTGCAAGGGACAGATTTTGAGAGGAACTCAAACCACTAAAGGCTTTGGCAAGAGGTCGAGTTCTTTTCCTTGCTGCAAAACCTACCACCTAAGAGAGATTTTTATTATGTGACAGTGAACTGTTCAGACCACCACCACCTAAACCTTGCGGAAGTTTTACCTTACCCCCCACAAGGGTGTACTTCGCTTAGCTTTAGCTCCCTGAAAAACCTGCTTGGTCCTCTGGCAGATCTCCTTTAGAAGACATTTTCACGTGGTTGGAGCCCGTAGTCACTTTTTTAGAAAAGCGTTAACCAGAACAGAACGTGTCTCCATTTTTCGATCGGTCATTCCAACACTACCAGTCCCAGGCAGGTAGCAGTAGAGATTCGCTATGGTAGGGGTTATTTTAGCTTAGTTCTTCCTAAAACACTCAAAAAACTAACTGAGGCTTTCAGTCTTTTCAAAGCCAGGCACGCACCTTTGTAATCTTCACCTGTGACCATCCATCCAAACTCTAGATGGATCTTAGCTCCAGTGCACTGAAAACTTACTGTATCCGTAAAAGCCCTGCTGTAACTGTGCCGGACATGAGAATTTACGCTTTAGAGACACATGTTTGATTCAAACTCGCACTATAAAACTCTACTTGCTCTCCCTGTGTATCGTGGCACAAACACAGCTCACTGGCTGCAACTTTTATTTTTATTCGTCTCCATTAGTACTTGGACATGCTAAATAAAACTCACGTAGCATTGAATCAAGAGCTACAGCTTGACGGTTTGGTGGGGTTTTGAGTAATCAGCATCTTACAATATTTCATCTGTCACCATCACTGTTCCCCACAGACTTCCAGAGCAGCTGAGTTTCCAGTTTCTACAAATCAGATTCCTGACAGCAAACCATCACACCCAAACCTGACATTTTCAACGCAATCTGAAAAATCATGTTCGGATCAGCTCCTAAGCATCTTCTGGCAAAAGCAGAAATACCCTTTTTTTCTTTTTTCTCCTGGGTTATATTTCATGGTCTTAAGTATCCCTTTCCTCACAAATCCCCACCCCTTAAAATAAAAACTCACCCACTTGAGCAATACCCACAAGTGCAAGGGGATGTCTGAAAAAAACTGGCAGCTCATCAAAACACACACGCAGCACTGAAGAAAATTACCCTTAATGCCAGCTTCTGATTTTTCACTTGCTTGGCACTGCAAACTCTCAGTATTACATTCACATTTACATGTATTTCAATGTAGCTGTCAGAACACAAGCCCAAAATCTCGACGCCATTTCCCTCTGCTCTCCAGGACGGCAACCGTAGCAGCGAGGTGTTTGCTTCAGTCAAAAGCTGGGAAGTGCTTCTCCAGCTAGTCAGTTCTTCCTTCCTTCTTTTGGGAACATTCTGATGATGAGGGTTCCTTTTTGGGATCATCTGCTTTTACATCAGTGTGCCCAGATACCTCAGAACCTGAGAACTAATTTCATATACCTCAACACAAACATGAATTCTTGTATAACTAGTCAATGCTCATTAACATTTGTCTTTCTTTTGGGAGTTTCCCCATTAGATTTCAAATTAGCTTAGTGTTACTTCAATACTAGATTACCTAGTCGGGTAATTCACAGCATCAGCTAGCAACTTCTACTGTCCTAAAGCTTGGAAGCCCCGTAGCCAATTCAGCAACGAAAACCCAGCTCTGCACAGACTTACAGAGCTTTCTAGCGAAATCCCAATCTCCCCAAAGAGTCTGCAATTCCACCTAATTCCTCTCCACCAACCCCACTCACCCACTGCCCTTGTTTCAGAACGCAACAATGAATACAGATACTAGACAGGTACGAAATACCACACGTATTTTAACTTTAAATACTAAAACAAAGCTTGGTTTAAACCCGAGACTGGTTTGTTACCATAGGAGAGTTCAGGTAGTTACACAGATGACTTCTTATCTCCTCATACTCTTCAACTTATTTCCGTTCCTGATTGTGACAGACTTTTTAACAGCACTAACTCTAAATTTTTCTATCGCTCAATTTTTTTCAAGCTTTCACTAACGTCCATCTTCTCCCACTGTACAAAAGCTGAGTTACCTTTTCTAGAGACGAAATTCCATGAGCTCTGATCTAACATCTACTCGCTGCCAGAAAGATGACTGGGTGCTCCTGCTCCCGCCCGGTTTCCCCAGGCACTCCCACTAACACCACTGCAGTCACACCTGGGAAAAGGAGAGGGAGCTCTCTGCCGGCACAGCAAAGGGTCTTCTGAGCCACCATCAGAACTAGCCAGAGGAGAGAAAACTCTGCAGCCAGGAACAGAAGATTCCCGCCAGGTGGTGACAGCAAATAGCCACTAAACCACCTCACACACCCTCCCCAGTGCCACTCAGACTGTCCAAATTTTTATGCTTCCTAATCAAATATTTTTATGAAGAAACCCAATCTTTCCAGTTTTCAAGATTTTCTTTCTATTAAACCTCTAGCAAAGAAACACTTGCCTTACTACAAGGTGAAAAGTTCCCAGGTACAACCCTCAACACCACTGATTCCTTACAGGAACTGGGACCTTCAGTCACATTCACCACGTGTCCATAAAATCACGCTGATGACTCAACTGAAGGCACTTTGATCCCACACGTGTGTCACGTAATTAATACAGAAGCATCATTAATTACTCCTGCGTCACAGTTACAGATGTACTCCAGCAGCAGCAAGTGGCTTTTTCACCCATCTCACCGCAGATAAGTGTCTGGAGAGAAACCCGCCTCTTGCATTACCTCATGCTTTAAAGAAACAGCTACAATTAAGACAAAAGCAGTAATACCATTTAAAAAATTGCCAGTTCTGTTGCAGTCATCATTGAGACAGATGGCTGAACC
>NW_010392700.1:56614-59474 GCF_000710305.1 Buceros rhinoceros silvestris
CCGCTTTAAACAAAGCAAGGGAAAGCTCTGGGGAGAATAGAAGAGGCTTGTAGTTCAAAACAAAGCCTAAAGAATTACACTCAGGTAGAAGAAAGTTTTTGTGTTTCCTCTAGCAGAGACTGAAAAATTTAACACAATTATGAACCGAACAGACATTAATACTGAACTTGTCTAAATTGATCTGGAGCAATTTTGGGGGCGTTTTTGTTTGCTTTTGAAGTATCTTTGGAAAAATTACACCTTGGTCCAAAATCTACTGAGCACATTCCCCCCACCTCTGAAATACTACAACCAGTCACGGCAAAAAGCTGCCTGATACACACTGGAAGCTCCTACACATAGGACACCCTGGACTGAAGTTCTTTCCCCTCTACCTACCCCCAAGAGCTGGGCTTCAATCACCATGTGACTGCTAGTTTTGTTCTCATCTTTGATCCCAGGGCTTCTGCTCAGCTGGCATTACTCAAGAGGCAACACGACGGAGAGGTAAGATAGAAAAGAGGGGAGAAAGGAGCGTCTTCCTCAGCCCCAAGTTTTTGTACTGGAAAAAGTAAGTTTAGTTTCTTCAAGAAACTTGGCTTCTTTAAAAGAAGCGTAGGGCAAAAGAGATGAAGCTGAACAAGATCTTTTCAATGTGTAGAGACTTCTACAAAAGAGGTTCACTCAAACTATCTGTGTTCTGGCTTGCAAGACATATCAAATGCAAGTACAGACATTTGAATTTGGCCTTGGCAGAGGAGAAGCTTCTGTTTACTCATTGTGAGTGAAGAGCAAAGGTAGAAGGCCAGCCCAGAAAAAAAACCAAACCCAAACGAAAACCTGATCGACATCCATTGGGACTGCTGGGTGCGAACTGCAATGGGAAGGAGTCAGACAAAACAATTATTCACCAAGAACCTGCTCTAACCCTGGGACAGCTGCAACTCCCTAACTACAACTGTTGTAGGGCGTGCGTCAAACCAGAGCTGATCCCTGCAGCACACACTACTCTCTCTCTAGATTTTCTCAGTCTGTAAAGATGTCAGGGGCATCTACACTGGGATAGTTAGAAAAAAATCGTGTACCCCACAGGAAAGTCACAGCAGCCTGCTGGTCCTCCTTCAGCATCCACACTAGTTCCAGTTAGTGCAGTGACAGGATCTCAGGTACTTTTATTAAACAAATCACACAGTAACAGCTAATTCTACCCGCTCCAGTAAATAATTAGGGCTTGTTTGAGTTTGGGGTTTTTTTCTTAATAAAAAAAGCACTCTTAGCCATGGCAGCTGAGGCCTCCCTTCTAACTTGTTACTGATGGTGAGGAAATGTACGGTCTTGCATTTGAGAGGACTATTCAAAACATAGTGATAACTTTCATCTGAATTACAAAGGACAAGCTTGGGATTAAGCACTACTTTATAAACATACTCATTACTCCGGACATGGGTTTGTTTTGGTGCTTCTCTAAGATTAAATAGGCAGTACTGTTACTGTGAAATTGGACTTTATCACTTAATTTTCTGATTTTTTTTTTTTGAATGACCAATTTAGGGACTCCTTTAGGGTGTTTTTCACCCTCAACATAGATAAAAGCCAGTGGTACACACCCGGAAAGATTTGCCACGGCAGCAAAATCACAGCAAATTACATGGGTGCCTGCTGCCTTTTCCACTGCCAGCCTTCTCTTCCCTCCCGCGCTACCTCCTCCTGCAACAATCCTCAGCGTCTTTTCCAGGGCCACAGCACGAGCAAGTATTCAAGCGTGTTTGTGCACTTAAAACAACTGCTCTTCTAGTCGCATCACGCTTGCCAGTATCACTGATTAGCTAAGGGAAAACTTCAGCCACCGGCCTAATTGTTTGCCCGGCTTTGTTTGGCTTTTCAGCGGGCACCCCTTCAAACAGCAGACTCAGCACATCTCCCCCAGAGGCAGGCTGCTCACACCCCGTCAAATGGAGCGTGAGGGCATGCACACATACCAGCACACTCAGCTGGATCCCCGTGACCCTGTACGGTGCTAACCGAACAGGCGACAATTGGTATCACCAGCGAGTGCCCCGCAAGGCACACAGGAGCCAGGCTCCAAATTCGGAGCCTTGGGCATTAGCTCTGACACGCCTGCATTTCAGGGAGCATCCAGGCTAGGGGCTGAGAAAAAACAATCCGACTGCTTCTGGTTGCTTGTACAAACTAGTATTAAACCCTCAAGTTACTCTTGGTGAACTTATTTTATTGGAGGCTGCAGTGATTACAGTATTTACCCGCACAACTACAAAGGCAGCAACTCTTTAAACAATGCAGAAGCAGAAATCACGACCTTTTAAGGAAAGCTTCAAAAGAAATCCTTTACTTTGTGCCACCAAATACAGACAAGTTTACAAGGTTTACTTCATTATTTTACAGGCTAATGGTAATTATTCTTCAATTCCTGGTGTGAGACGTGCGACGCATGAAGTTGTATGATCCAATGTTACCTGTAACATGTAATAAGGCATGTCGGGTAAGTTTGTAAACCTTGGAGTACCCAGCCAATGGGGAAACAAGGGAGGGATCTTTCGGCCGGGAATAGGGTATAAAACCTCATGTATTGCTTTGGCAAATTGTGCCTACTAGCTAGACACCCGCTCTTGCAAGAACGTAATAAAACTAAGTGCTTCATTGTGGGGTCTGACCTGAGTCTCTTTGGCCAGACTTTCGCTCATTTCTCACACTGGTTCTTCCTTTCATGCCTTAGAGAGGAAAAACTAGGATTTCCTCATTTCAATTGACTATTTTGCTTGTCTTCAAGAATCTGAAAGATGCACCTCAAAGAGCTGCGACTGTACTGAAACATGGAAAGGAGGAACATGGAAATGGTACCGTCCACTGTGGGAGGGAAAGA
>NW_010392700.1:59617-84892 GCF_000710305.1 Buceros rhinoceros silvestris
AAGAAAAACCCCCACATATCCCTGAGAAACATCAAGAAAAGAAAAAAAAATTATTCTTGCTGAAGGTGCTGACAATTCCTATTCTTGACTTCTGGCATTCTAAGCCAAATATTTTAAGTCTCATCTACTTTAGAGCTCCTGAAAACAAGTTACTTTACAGACACTGTTTTCTGTTTGGTAGTAGGGGGAAAAAAGAGGGGAATTACTTTCTGCTTTGTGTGTAAGCTAAGGCTTGTGGAGGAAAAGTATCATACCCCTATGGAGACCCACGCTGGGATACGACCCCGGTGCACAATAGCGATGCAGGGAGAAGAGAACTCAAATAACCTTTGAAAGCTATTTCTAGGCAAACATCCCACTTGGACTGCTTTTCTCCAGTGGGAAACTGAGTCCAAATGGGCTGTAATTGCTTTTCTGAATCCAAAAATGGCTCTGGCTCAGGACAGTACTCAGTGACTATCCGGGGGGAAAAAAATATTTGAAAATTACACATGGCAAAGCAAGCCAAAATACTCAAGTATTAAGTACTGAAGCTAAGTGTGCCACTTCTTTATGAAGAAAGATCACCACCCTAACGGTGATGATATAGCACAGACTAGTGTGTAAACTCGTATTTCAAAGTGAGTACTTGAGAAAGTGCTCGTAAAACCTCTCCTGTACCTAAGAAGATCCACAGCCTTTCATGTACTGTGATTACACACACGCTGCATAACAAAACATCCTGAAAATAAGATCTCTGGGAATGCCGCAGTAGATGAGAGAGCACAAAACAACCAGCAATCAGGATGCCACAGTCTTCAGGAAGAAAATAAGGCGTGATTATTTCACCACCACCCAACCTGAAGGAAGAACACACACATCTACTGTTAATGCATTAGAAAACACACCCCTCTACCAGAACAGTCCAGAGGACTCACACCAGCACACTGCTTGCTCTTTGCAGCATCCTCCTACAGTTCCGAAACAAAAACAGAAAAAGTGTGTGGGCTGATGCACCCATGTCCTTCACCCAAGCCTGTGTCTCTGAAGCTCTGCTTCTTCAGATGGGAGTTTTCGTCCACCAGAGGTCAGAGGATCCAATGTATGACTCCACAGAGCACAAAAGTTTTACTGAGCTGCTTTGGAACACAAGGCAGAGAGGGTGTGTAACAAGCACTAATCCAATGGACAGCTTCTGGATGGATGGAGCTGCTTCAAATATCAAGTAGGGAAAAGTCTGTCCAATTAGGATTTTACTAAAGCAAACTTCTTCCGCTATTTCTCTGCAGGTCTTTGCTCTTACCTGCGAAAAGACTAAAATAAAGTTGTTTTACCTCTTATCCTGTCTCTGTGGTTCAGGAAGCTCGGGCCCTGGGGGTGCTCACTGTAGGAGGAGGCTAACGGGCAAAAGCAGAGCCACACTGCAAGCTTCTCCTCTTTTCAGTATGACATCTTCCTACAGGCTCCTTTCCCCACAAAGACTTTCAAAACACGCTGCTCGCTTGGCTTTGGCAACACAAGGCAAAATCAACTGGAACGTGGGCCAGGTTGGTGAGAATACTCTTGCTCACTGGGGCCTTCCTCTGTTACTCAAATGCCATCTAATTCTTTGAAAGCAAAGATAGAATTTTAGCCCTTATAATGATTCAGGTTCAGGAAGGACATATCCAAACAGCAGTGTCAGCAACACACATGAAGGAATAATCAGCTGCACACACACAGGAATAATTTGTTCAGGTAACAGTTCTTCAGAGAAGTTTTGGTAGATTTAAAGTCAAATTCAGCTTGTAAACCAACATTTCTCCTGCAAAAGGCAGCCAACAAACTGAGGTGTATAAACAAAGGCGCAGCTTGCAGGACAGATGAAATAACACTCCTGCTCCCCAGGCACCAGTAGGGCTCCACTGCAGTAACATGACTAATTTGGGGCAGCAAGCTATGAAAAACAGAGATCACGTACAGAGACTCCAGAGGAGAACAAGACCAGATGAAAGTCTAAATAACATGAGCTGAGGGCAGAGGAGAAAAAAAACCAACCAAACAAAACACCCACCACAACAAAAAACTAAAATAAAACAAACCACCAAAGCAAGAACTGAGGAAGGAACAGTCTGCGAGCTGGTTCTAAGGACGGCTGCCCTGCGAAGGGAGCACTGAACTACTCAACTTGGATGGGGCGCATGAAACGAGCAGCCAAAGCAACGCCACTCAAAACCCGCTAGCTGCTTTACTATGAGAACTCTTTATCCCCTTGTGAAGCTCTTCCAAAGCAGCTTAGTGTCCCCCTCGCCCCAAGTTACAGGTTTCAGCACGGAACACAGGTACTCGGAAAAACCTTCCCACCCTGCGGCCGGCAGCTGGCTCGGGGTGCTGTGGAGCTTCAGCACTGGGGACAGTTTGTCCAACCCGTCCCTAAAGCCACCCATCAGAACCCAGGCACAAGTGCAGCTGAATGTGCCTGGGGAGAAGGAAGAGGAGATAAAACTAGATCTACCGACATTTCTTTCAGCTCTGTTCTTCAAAAAGTTGTAAGAGGTTGTACAGAATTTAAGGAGAAGGTGTTGGCTAAAGGACAAGTTCGTCGCTGCAGTTTAAGAGCTAATGCTTTGTTACCCCAGAAAAGTCTCATCACAGAACTGCATTGCGCCTTTTGTTTCCACAGCAAGAATGTTCTTGACGGCTGCCAATGAAGATCAACTGGTGCAAGGCAATAATTAAGTTCCTCAGCTTGTTTTAAAACAAAATATTTAGGTCCTTAGCTTTCAAAATAAAGTCTTTAAAAAGGCAGAAAATAATTTATAACAGGCAATGACGGTGCTCATGCCCCAGAGCAAAAAAAGCCACTTGCTGCCATAAGCAGAATCAAAGATGAGTGGCAGTATATTTTACATAATTTTATTTTTCATTCATCTGGTGAAAACTAGTTTGTCTTTCTAGAAATAAGCATAATTTGATCATTTATACTATGCATATACATTACAATTTGTTTTCCTCGAAACGCAATAGTTGTAATTACTTCCTAAATAGACAATAGTAATACTTTGTGAAAGGTGAGTTACCAACTGAAAAAAGCGACAGATTCACTTGTTACACCCCAAACTGTAAAGTATTAATGACTCAGTATCATCTGTTGCTTCTGACACTTAAAAATAAAATCTTTAATACCAGTATAAAGCTGATAGAAGAACAAGGAATTGCAGGTCTGCCCAGAGCAGCTCAGTTAATTCCTCTCACGTGTCCCGAGACACTCGTTGCAGCACATGAACTAGACAGTTTAAGCAACTCTTCTACAAACAGCCAGCAAGCAGCCCCGCTTCCACCAGAACCACGCTACATCTCCCTGTACAATTCCAATCAGCCCCAGAAGGGGTGGTTACACCTTCATACTAACGGCCTGACTTACCAGTCTGACTAGTATGGAGCTAAGCACTGGCACGGGTTACCACCACCTCAGGTCACCGTGCTGTTACAGAACATCAAGAAAAATTGAAACCCAAGTGGGGAGAGTCTGATCCGCCCTTCTGCGCACTGTGAAGTGCTCTACCAACACCCGAACCCTGTTCTGAATGCTTCTGAACTCCGGCTTTGTCATAACTTCCTAAGGAAGCTGTGTGACTGACAAATGCACAAAACAATCCAACATGCAAACTTACACCCCAAGTCTGTGTATTTAAGCATTTTTAATGAACTATTAAAAGTCTCTTCTTGCAGAAGATACAAGTAGGAGACACAGGCTTTTCTACCTGCTCTTCTGCCTGATGCGCTTCTGGAGTCTGGATGAACTCAAACTTTCAGGTGTAGTAAGTGCTTCATTTCACCAGGTTACCATGTAAACTCTTACACTACACAGGCACCAAGCGAAAGCCACCACCCACAGCCAGCTGTCTAGGGAGAGAAAGTCTGCACCGGAATGCAAGGAAAGAACACAGAAAAAAAATACTATACCATACCCAAAGAAGAGACATTCTGCAGTAAGACATTCGGATCCACAGCAACGCTGGTCAGGTCTTAGCTCCAAGTGACGTGGTTTGAGCTCGTGTTCTGTTTCTCTCTAGACGATTCACATTGCAGACATACAGAACTAGCTTTCCTGCAATACTGCTATACAAGATCTCTATCTATCAACCTGAGCACAAATCTCACAACAACCAAACAAAAGCTGGCTTAGCTCTACTGTCCACAAACAAGAGTCTTAGCAGCCGTCCCACAACAGACCCCTGTACCAGCTCCTCCAGTACAGACCAGAGCTACACAGCCAGCTCTGAGCTGATGGCCAGCAGCAGCACAAAGCCCAGCGCAGCCTCCTGCACCCCACCGCAAAGCCTCAATGCAGTGATTTTCACTCTGATGGAGGAAGGAAGCATACATGTTAAAAAAAAAAAAAAAAAAAAAAAAAAAAAAAAAAAAAAAAGTAGGATCTCCTCTTGGTACAGGCTAAATCCCATCTCGATTCAGGCATTACGCAGGACTACCAATACAGCACTGCTGCCGTTCTCCTGCCCAAGCCCTCCCTTCTCTCCTCCTCTGGCTGAGGCTTCACCAAGCACTGAAGTAGAAAAAGTCCTGCAAACAACACCAAATGGAAAACAGCTTTTAACCAGGAACAACCCTGTATTGGAACACGTGGGGATTTTATCTTGCAGAAGAATCCAACTTGCATGAAAAATAATATATGGCAGAAGTAAAACAGAAAGGAGAAACGAATTAATAAAAAATACAGATCTCCAGGACTTCAAAAAAATTCATGTTAAAAGGAAAACCATACAAGCGGTTTACAGTACTGTCCTGAAGCACTGGCTGATTAACAGTGACCTCTGATTTATGTATAGACAGACAGGGAGATAGACATAGGAAGACAACTTAAGAGACTGAGCACACTGGCCAATTTTAATACTTCATACTAATTAAAACTTGTAACTTTTTGTCTTATCTTCCCACTCCCCAACCCCCCTGAAAAAAAATTAAAATCTCAGAAAAACCTTTGCCAAAGAACTCCAAAAGCACAGCGTTCACATCTGGTAAGACAACTTAGCTGTCCGATACCTAAAAGCATAAATTTAAGTGTTATGACAGTGAAACTGTTCTTCACAGCAAAATCCAAGTGAAAAAGATCTAAAAAATATAAAGCTGGTCTATTTAACAGACTTCCAGAATATGGAAGTTACTTTGACTAACAGCAGGATTAGACTAGAATTTTTCTAATCTAAAGGACTACTAGATTAGAAAAAAAATATTTACATCATGCGAAATCTCAGAGAAATACAATATAAATAATTCAATTACATGCACAAAATTCAAACAAGCTTATCCAACTTACTCAAAAGCACAACACATCCGTACATGTCACATACCATATATTCCTTCCCACTCTGAATCTTTAGATGGTGAAGAAAGAAAATAAGCAAGTCACTCAATGCGCCAGTATCTCAAAAGGCAAAAGTTTTCCAGGCAAGAAGACAGTGGGATTTTAGCAGTACAGCTCCAGCCTCTAAAGAAATACCTGCAATGAAGCCTAGTCCAATTTTCTTAAAGAAAACTGTTTCCCTCATTTGACCTGTATACTGCATCCACGTAACACCAATATTTCAGGTCAATTTAGGGTGAAAAGCCTTTCGTGGTTAAAACAAATCAGACCAAACAGCTGGACTAAGGTAAGACTTTAGCCATGCTGAAGGTGGCTGAACACACTTCAAATATGGTACTGGAACATTTTGACAATGAAGTTCTGTCTTAGCTCAAATTCCAGCAATCCTCTCAGATTCCCCCAATAAAGACCCTATTTTTCTCTTCTATTCAAGACCACCAGTAAAGATCTAGAAATGTATTTGTGATGTTCCACAAACACAGAGGTGCAGCTATTAAATCAACAAACATGAATCGCCTGTTTTCTGCAGCCCTCAACTTCGACAGTTTGCAGCGGAGCTTGGATAACCCTTTGGAGGTTAAGTTTCTGAAGCATGTCATGCCCACCTCTGTTTAAACCCCAAGTAAGTTACTCATCAGCCCTAACAGAAGAAACACCAGGTCCATACATGAATGTTATTGGTCATAAACAACACGATCAAAAGAATTTGTCCAGCCCAGTCTCTGACACTTTCCAAGGGGTGTCTCTGATGCAGGATGAAGGTGAGCAGTGCACCTCTGAACAGTTCTTTCACACCACAGCCCACTCCCGTGGTGCTCGACCACGGGTCTATCTTGTCACATCCAAGCCCTTTAATGTTGGGGGAAACAAATATAATTTACTTTAGTTTAATACACACACATACCCCCTTGCTGTTGAGAGAATAATGAATGGGTTTGGTCACACTGTACAGAAAACCCCAGCAGGATTTGTTGACAGCTTGGCAAGGGAGTAAGTCTAGCAATAGATCCGGGCACTGGAAAGCATTCTATTTTACAGCTGCTGAATCTCAGTTTATCCTGCAGCAGGCAGATTTTATCTGGACCCATTCACATTCTGACC
Organism: Buceros rhinoceros silvestris; assembly: GCF_000710305.1. Taxonomy (NCBI): domain Eukaryota; kingdom Metazoa; phylum Chordata; class Aves; order Bucerotiformes; family Bucerotidae; genus Buceros; species Buceros rhinoceros. The sequence goes on from NW_010392700.1 coordinate 66,063, forward strand.
TGTGCTCTGTATTTCCACTAAGTAGGTGATTACTTCCTCTTTTTGCCTTCCCCAGTTCCAGAATACACAACCTGTGCATGTCCCTCCTCATCCCACCAGTATTCCACAGAGCAGGATCAGGTCCTCATGCCTGAATCAACTAGTGAAATCTGCCAGCTATTAACAGACAGTTGTAATTAAAACTAACCGCTCTCTTGCCATTTACACTGCATTTAATCCCCTCAAACACACCAAACCACCTATGTGAGGGGCTCTGGTCTCCTTTAATCCCGTATCTCAACAAAAGAAGGACACATGCAACTCTGCTCCATGTTGACATAACAATGGACTACTCACCTCTGTTTCGTTAAGAAAACCCTTGGCTGAACGTGACTCCACTCCAACATACCCTGATTTTCCTCACAACTCCCTTTATATAAGCTACAGTAGGACTTCTGAAGAACTCACTGCTAACAAAATGCTTCCCTGTGTAGATACTCAGGCACTTGTAATAGCAAGTGCTCCAATGCTACACAAAGAGTTTCTTTACCATTTTCTTCTGCATCTGTTTTTTGATGCTTCGTTGACAAAGTCCTTCAACATTCAGATTGAGAAGGAACACACTCAGAAGATCTGCTGGGAAGAATACAGGCACCCAAGCTATTTCCTCAAGCTAAAAATCAATGCAGCAACATTCTACATCACTTCCCAGGAGTCTCAGCACAGCCGTGCTGCAAGACCACAAGGAGGGCATGTCACTGCCAGGATTAACATTCTGACACAACTTTCTGTGGGGTTCTGTGGTTTGGGTGCAGAATACACCCAACAGGCATCCAGGCCGTTTAACTGACAACGTGCTTCAACCAACACCTTTCTCTATCCTCTTTCAGAAACGACCTGCACTCCAGAAAGTCCCTGCACTACATTAGCGAGTCATTTTCCCTTCTAGATGCCTATAAAAGGCAGGACCGGACAACAAAACATCCTGCCAGCTTTCCCCAACTCCTCAGAGGTGAGTTTGCCCTTGTAAGAACACGTGTTGAGGGACCCACAGAGGCACGTGCAAGACAAACACGAGCTCTGAATGCTGTAACTGTCCACTCACAGCAGCAAAGAGCTCTGATCCTCCAGCAGTCAACCACTGTCCCTAAAAAGCAAATTTAATAGGCAGCTTTACTGAAGAGCTACAAAGAAACAGGGTTCTTCAGAGCTGAAATATTATTGTAAGGAATCAACAGTACCCTAATTAACAGTGGAGCTGAATGTTTCTAGTGCACAACACGAATCCACTGTCAGCACAGTAAGAATCTGTTTCATTACTGTCTGAAAGACAGAAACATCTTCAAACAGTATGGTTCTCTTTCCATACGTTATTTTATCTATAAATCCCTTCCTTGTTACTAGGAGTCAAACTGAAGGTACACAAAAGACTGTTTAAGATAAATTCCCAGAGAACAGGTTCAATTGGTTTAATTTATCTTCAGCTTTCGAAGATGAACACAACTTGTATTTATGACATTCATAGAACAGTGAAGCTCTTCCATCTTCAGAATGCAAAACTCTTTTTTAAATAGGACAGTTTGAATAATACACTGGCAGTTGTTTAAAGATCGTTGTTCATTAACAAAGCCTGTGTTCTGCTTAAACAGATTGCCAAAGGAAATGTGGTTGTCCTAAAGTTAATCAGCCAGGTTTTCCTGGCCCCAGGAACCATACCAAATCCAACCGCTGTCTGTATGCAGACGTACGGGTACACATGCTGCTATGTTAACGGAGTGAGGCACAACCCTCTTGCTAGAGATTCTGCTTAAGGCCGTCACCCTCAGCATCCACAACCACGAAATATTTTAAGTCTTCTTCGAAACAGAGTAAACAAGCTGATGTGCAAAAAAATTATCCAGCGCTCCTAAGATGGGTAAATATAATGCACAGAAACATTTTTAAGCAGTTCAGCCAATCTCTGGCCTCTATGCTTGCATATGCAGGTGTAACCAGCTCTCAGATCAAGACAGCTACTCAACAGCAGACCAAAACTCCCACAAATCTTGAGAGTGCAATGGCTGAAATCCACTTCTGCGTAAGTAATACGAAATAGAACATCCCATCTGGCTGCAGCTGCTAGAACCTACCTTCCAGAACCAATAAACAGCACGTCCATGTGAGACCTGAGCATTAAAGGATTCACGAAGAATGAGCAAAACAAGTTTTGCAAGTCGTACTCATTAAAGTCCTAATGACACAGCCACGAACCCTGCACGTGAGAAACCCTAAGAAGTCTGTGCAAGCTCTGTGCAAGACTGATTTTCCTCTAGGATGAAAGTCAGATCAAGCCTCCTGCAGAAGAGAGGATCAGCACAACGAAGGCCAAGGTGCCCCGGAAACCCCATGAGACGAGACCGTGGCTGAACTACTTGTGCGAGCAATAGTTCTGCCATCCACTCTTGCAAGCTATCCTTAATGCTGGGGACTAAAATGCAACGGAAATAACAGGAGAAATCACTTGCTTTTGCCAAACTGCAAAACACTACGAAGACTCAACACTAGGCTGCTTTCTTTTGTGCCACCTAGAAGCTCACTTAAGATTAGAAAGGGTATTTTCAGCCAATCAGCCCGAGAAACCAGTAAGGATATTAGAACATCTCCCAAAAACACCACCCTCTTTTTCAATCACTTTCAAATTATGACCTTTATTCAAAAATGACCAGATTCTCAGTGACTCCTTTAGCTTAACCTAACAGTATTTTCAACATAAATTTGCAGCAGGGAAGACAAGTGCTGCTTAACTACAGGACTTTCTCCAGAGTGTTCTCCATCTTTTGATCTCACAAATTCATCCAGTGGCTTAAATTTTGTCCAGTCTCTTTTTTAGAGAGGGAGGTGGAGCCCACAAACAATTTTTTACTTGCTCTTCTTCCCAGATTCCTTCTGTTCTGAACATTTTCTACATCCCTACTCCAAGGGCTCAGGGAATCCAAGCACAGAAACCTCTGACTAAAAATAAATCACCCAGTCCTGGGGACAAGTGGCTAACTGCCACTTCAAAATCTAACAAAAGCATTCTCACAGGCGGTACAAGAAGCATGGCACCCTACATTTGTTAAATATCACACAAACATTTTGAACACTACATCCCAAGATGTAAGCACATACCTCAGAGACCGACTGCCCTCGCACCACCACCATCGGACACATCCACTGACAATTTATACAGCGAGCAATACGTTTCAGGACTCACCTCTCATGAGGTACATGAGAGAAACCGAAACTGATTTTCATTTTAAAAAGTGCTAAAAAGGCAATCAGTTCGTTCAAGTTCTTAGTGCACAGAGTACCCCAGAAACAGCCAATCTGCCCTACAAAGCAAAGTTTGATCACCAAGAGTTACATCAGGTTAGAATAATTTTAGGGGACCACCTTTAATTAGGCTACTGCAACTTTCTGCTGACAACAGCTATGCCGTGTTGTAGGTTGGGTTTTTTCCAACTCAAAATCCAAAGAGACCCCACAGCCTCCGTCCCTTGGCCCCTTTGCTTCCTCAGAATGAATTTCTGCTTTAAGACTGTACACAGCTTTACATCCAAACACCTGCCAATAAACGCTATTTTATCTACCTCTTAAGTGTCTTGAAAGCTAAAGCCTGAAAACTCCAAGTTCAGCATACTTCTACCAGCCTGAGTCTGCCCCAGAACGATCGGACAGGAACTGTTTCAATGCAGTGGTTTTACATCTTTTTGTCCTTGGAACTTTGCAACTGACAAATAGTTTCAACTCCATTGCAAACACCAGAGTCGCAAAACTGAGAAAGACTTAAATTAGTCAATTTGTTCACTATTAGTAGATTTGTTCACTATAAAAGTAACAAATATAGTGGCACGACATTCATCTAGAAGACAGAATTGTTTTGGTTGAAAGAGACCTTTAAGATCCTTAAGTCCAAGTGTTAACCCCACACTGCCAAGTCTAGTCTGGTTCTGAAACATGAGCATTAAATACATGTTTTCCAACAGTCATATCTCAGAACTACAGAATGGAAAAATATTTTTGTGAAAGTCAACAGAGAGAAACAAGTATTTCACCAGTAAACCTCTGGAGTAGTGAATTCATAATTACATACTGACCAAAGCAGCAGGGAAAAAAAGGTCGTTTTAGCAACTCCCCTTCCTTCCATTCTCCCCCTTTAATCCTTCCTCTGGCAACACATGTCATCTTATCTGGTCAATGAAATACCATTGAATTCAAACCAACTTTTCTAACTGGGCGTGTACAGAAAAATGGACCCTCAATACCCATAAGAATTATGAGCTTGTTTTGATATTCTAGTCCCCAACATCATGGTAAATTTCCAAACTTGTGAATATTTTACTAGGGTCAAAATCTACAGGTTGCTACATCTGTGTGCAAGTCAGGTTCAGAAAAAAACTACACAAAGAAAGTACCTGCTGCCTCCAGTAAGGCTTCTAGTCTTGCTTGTGTTTCTGGATCCACAGTTCTCAAGTCCGCGCCTTCTGCAGCACTCGATAAGAATAACTCCGACGTGGTTTTAAGTACTGGGTTATCAAGATCTTCTTGGTCCAAAATAAATGATTCAACCTGTTTGCCAAGTTAGAAAAATAATTTTACCATTTTTGAAGTTTTATACTAAATCGAAAATATTAGAAAAAACACAAAATAATTTCACTGTACTATCACAATCATGGTTTAACTGTACAGGTTATAGGACAGAACCATAAAAATAGTCTGGTCAACTCACTGAAAAGGTAGATGAAATCACAAAAGAAGAAACTTCTACATGTAAAACTGTTTATTGTAAAAATCACAACCAACAAGATCTTAAACTATAGCAAGGGCAACTCAGATTAAATACTGAACAAGTGTTGTGCATGTTTGGACTGTAATCCACCAGAACAGAGGGCCACAAGGGGCCGTAGCATCTGCAACGCCACACGTCTGTCTACCTCAATATTTAAAAAAGCTGCCAGTAATGAACCTGGTATAGCTGAGCCCATTGGAGCGCCATGGAGGGGTTGAATGTTTCCCCGAGGTGCCTTTCAGTTTGGTTCCAAAAATAATTTCAACTAATGTAGCACAAGGTCTTTGTTTTGAGTAGAAACACCATAGCTGACTAAAATTCAAACCCAAACCATCTTCTTCTGAGCTGGCCCTTTGTACCACCCCAGTCATTGACATTTTCTAGACCAGAACAGATCCGTAGAACAATGGAGCAGGCAGGTATCCCAAGGACGCAGCAGTAACGCTGTCCCTCCAGTGGCCCCCATGATTTCCAACAGAAGCTCACAAAATTACTCAGCGTAAGACACAGTAGTTTTAGGACCACTTGCCAGAGTAAACAAGGAGGATACCTGACTCACACTCTAATGAGTGCACAACTACACTTCAGAATCTGTTCCAAGTTCAGACACCAAGTTCAGTTCCCCTATCTTCAGTAATATTTTAAGATAAAAACATCACTTCATTACGAGATGTTATCCTTTCAACCCTGTCGGTTCCTGAAATATGCCGCAGAAATGCGACACACTCATCATACCACCACTGCTCTCCTTTCCCACTTCACGCCCCACTCTCATCTTCCTTCCTGTCCTCCCCTCGTACTTCCCCTGATCTTTCTCACCAGCAGTAAACTATTGTCATATTCAGCCCTACCACACAACACCCCGCCACATCGTCAGGAAGGGACAGTTTACACTTCAAAAAGATCAAATCAGGCCACCCGTAAATTCGTTAAGTGCCCTGCTGTGTGAGGACTCTTTCTGGTAGTCTGGAGAGCTGCACAGCACCCAGAGCAAGAGCAGCTTGGGTTCATTTCGACCCCTTTTTGACATGTAAATGTTCTGTAACATTATCCCCCGATGGCCAGTGAAACATGGTGCTGACCCATGAATACAATGGGCAAGGGGGAGAAAGAGTGGCTTTTGGGAACACAGAATGAATGCCACATCTCAGCGGACATGCGTGACACTGGGTGGCTCACAGGTGTCAGGTTTTGTGTGCCAGGGCACAAGCACCAGAGCTAAGGCAGCAGGCGACGATTCAGGACTCGAAGAACCAAGATTTCTAGATTAGCCCAGACAACGGTCCTAAAAGAAGAGAACTGTCACTGTGAGAAACAGTTGACCATTAAACAAGCAGAAAATCAGTGACCTAAACCACTGATAAACATTTACTCTACAAACAAAGAAGAGCTATTTGAGGCTCACACCAAACGGTATCCGTGCAGGAAGACTCCCCTCTGCAGAACACAGGTTCCAGGATATGTCCCCCCAGCCAGCCTGAGGCCTCCCTGCTGGCACAAACTGGGAAGAACTCACCCTTATCTACAGGAGCACCGCAGGTTCTCCAGTTCCCCCCACCCCACCCTCCCCAAGACTGCAAAAGGCACTTTCCCTCCCCAGAATGCTGGAAATACTATTCCTATTCCACCAATGCCTGCGTGCCGTGGTGACCAGCAGAAAATCCCCGTGTCCAAGTGACTACGTGTTATACAGAGTTGAGAATGACACACCACAAATGTTATCACGTGTTTATGGGCTCCTTTTTTCCCCTCCAATTCCACCACTGGACATTCCACCAGCCGTCCTCCCTTTCAGAGACATTCTAGAAGGGTAAAAACGCTCCTGAACTTACAAACACAGCACCGCAGCAGTGTTCTCAGTGGCCTCGGGCCAGCCGGACCTGCCAGCCTCGGGAGCAGCCCGCCAGCACCAGGCTACGGGGAGAACACCAGCCTTCCAGAGGCTGCCCCACTGTGGCTGGTAAAACTGCATCTTTTGACACTCCGGTAAAGACGAGGCGCATCTTCTCCCTGATCGCTGCCACCCCAGGCTCACCAGTATACGTTTACCAGACACCACCTGCAATGACCCACCTCCTGAACCCACATCAGTGCTAATTCACCAAACCCAAATACTCCTATCAGCTTGTGAAAAACTTCCCTCTCCCTGCCCCAACAGGAAGTACCTTTTTCTTGCCGGAATCTCTAAAGAGGTCCGTCTTTTTCACATCAATTATGCAAACACTACGTAAAGTGAATTACAGACGCAGCTCTTCCTTCGGCTCCAAGCTGGGTGGTACTGGTGCAGCACCACCTTTCAGCTCTTCTTTAGCTCTCCAGCTGCACTTCCAGAGGCCTCTTGCATTTAAAGTCACACACAAAAGTCTGGCTTCGTATACAGTATTTTCACCTCAGTTTTATATCACAGCAAGAAGAGGCAGGTGCTGACATTATTTCTACATGTTGTGCATCAATTTTTAATTTTGTTTTGATTTGTAGTACGAGCATAACCTGCCCACAATACAAACATAACGCGAGCATGAAAATACTGGAAATCCACATGCAGAACGCTAAAACAGCTGCACGACCGCCAGCCTCCCAGCACGAGTTTCAATGCGTCCTCACGTCAGAATGTCTGACATTTCGGTAACTCAGTGCAGTTTCTCACACACCAAGACAAGGTTAGAAAGGCTCAGCAGTTGGATACTTTATCTTCAATACCAGAGCAAGAAAGCACCTAATTAACCTAATGTCTCTTGTGAATGGAAGTGACCTGTGATGATCACATATTAATGATAATTTAAAAAAACCCACACAAACTACCCCAAGTATATCAAACAAAAAATAAACTTTGTTTAAAAAATGCCACAAAACAAACAAACCAAAAATCCAAACAGATTTCACTTTAGTCTTCCTGGAAGACTTAATACACTGTTCATGTGGCAAAATTGAGGCACTCTGCTCTATCCTAATCAGATCTGCAGCAAAGTGATAGAGTAACCAGTCACTGTGCTATTTTTGGATGATTTTGCGAGCTGCTTTGGGCAGTTAATAAGCATCTTACTTGTTAAGGCTCTTTAGGAACACATGGATTCACGACACTATTCTGACTGCCAAAACAACTGCAACTAGGAATAATTACCTGTCAAAACCCAAAAACGCTGCCAGTGGCACAGGACCCAAGGCCAGGGTGCTGGACACCGGCGTACCTCACTGCATTGTAGGGTTTCGTGCCATCCACAGGAACAAGGGACTTTTCCTGAAGTTCTGCCAGGAGCTGTAGCAGCCTCACAGCTCCAGTTACACCACTGGTTCCCCCCTCCACAGCAGCTACACTCACAGCTATGTGGACTCAAGCACATTAGTATTTATCTGTTAACACCATGACTGAGTTTACCTCAGGTCAGGGGTATGGAAAGACGGCTAACATCACAATCAGCACTAGCAATTCTTGCAAGATGGGCAATGACATGTGGGGTTAGAAACCTGTTCCTAAAGGTAAATCTGAAATTATCTTTCCTATGCTGCACTACTGCAAAAAAACTACTTTTCAGAGCCTAGCCTGGCCCTCCTCACAAACAGCCTGTCACTGACGCAGGCTAAGGCGATGGAGCAGCTTCCTGTGGTAGCCAAACCAGCATCAGTCCCTCCTGCAGGCAAGCACAGCAGCAGGGACAGCTTGTTCCACCTTCTCCCTGCATTTAGTGCCAAACTGGTGCTTCCGGGAAGACTATCTTTACCAAGGGTTCAGAGGAAAGAGAAAGCTGCTATTGAAACATGTCCTTCAACTCACATTTTCCAGATACATCCTGAGCTACAAACACTCTTCTGGAGTAACGATCTTGCTCAGTGTCTGAGGAGCATCTACAGATAATGAGGACCCCAGCCCTTGACACCTAAACTTTGATCTGTTATGCAAATAAATGACCACCTGATTTTCTCTTTTCTGTTTGGTGACCCTTCCCAATTATTTCTTTAACAATTCCATTTGGACATATGTCTCCATCTGAATATCTGCAAAAAGACCTCGGCTTCCTTCAGGCTAATACAGGCCTGTAGATCAGGCTGAAAGTTCATGCCTATGAGAGCTGAAATAGATCTACATTTAAACTATTTTCATAATTAACAAGGTGTGCAATGCTGTATTAGGCTCACACCAGAAAGATACCGCAGTTTCTCCCGACAAACCCAATCTCTGACAGTTTATGTTGTCATGTCCTTTACTCCACTGAACACCAACAGCTGACTGCTGCCTGTGATCCCGCTCCAAAAGGGTGGGGGATACTGACAGGACATCAGATACCGTAGCACTAAGGTAAGACTGAAAAGGAGTCTGTGTTTCAAATCTGACATCAAACCCCTTTAAATTTCACATGTAAAGAATGTTGGCTTCAAAACTGTTAAAAGGAAAAAGCTATCAAGGAGAAAGTCAAGCGAAGGCCTTTTGTCACTGACGGGGCACTCTCAGGAGCTACCTGTGGCAAGTGCACCCAGTACATCCCTGGTGTAGACACTTCACACCCGCAAAACGCCTGGATTTGGTTTACCTGCCCCCACATCCCAGGCAAAATTTTTGCACCTACTTAGGGTACCTTCTTCGCATTGCTATTTCAGTTTCAAGAGATAGCATAGAGGAAGAGGAAAACCCACACACAAATGTGGGTATTTTCACAACACCTCTCAGCTGGACCTCAGTACACTGCCTTGTCTTGGCACTTTAAAGCTGAGGAAAGACAAGAAACGTTTCAGAGCAGTACTTCAGAGTCAGTACAGAGGAACACCACATAATCAATGTAAACAACAATTCAGCCGTAATTAATGACGTAAGACCATACCCCTCGGTTAGGCTTGAACTGTAATTTGTGAAGACAGTTCCTTCAATTTAAAACAAAAAGTTTCAGACCCAGAAGACAGAAGCCACTAAGACCTGTGAATCGTCCAGAGATCATCTTCCAGCACTGGCATGAGGACAAAGGATTCTAACAACCCTGGGGAGTTAAGGGCTGCTGGGGATATTGTCACCTCAGCAGAGAAAGCACCAAGTATCTGAAACATCCCTTCCAGTCACTGTTCACCTTGTGACAAGTCAGGAAGCCATCAGACACTTTCATGGGTTGATTTAACACATCAAAAGGAGAAAAAAAACTTGGGGTGGGGCAAACAATTTTCTACCACTTCACTGAATTTCTTGGGAGTACAAAGGGGTCTGATAAGCCAGAACATCGTTCTTCTGGCAAGAGTGAGCCATTAGACCAGCTCAGCTCCCTACAAGACTACAAATGCTTAAGCAGAGCTGCTAGTACCTGCACACTGCCTCGGCTTAGCAGTCAGCAACAACAGCTTTGTAGGCAGCAAATTAGATGGGAGGGTGGGGGAGACGAGGGTGCAAAACTATTTAGCTCCAATTACAATAGGAAGTTGACTAACTTGAGGCAGGATTACCTCAAGGACGGCCTTTATTCCAACATGTATTAAGCAATTATCAGATAATGAAACAAGCAGCTATAGTATCTGGGCTGTGATCAACTAATTTTGCAAATGCTGCCATAGACACAAGGTAAATAACGACAGACACAGCTTTATGCTTTGTCACTGGAGACAAAGAGAGCGCCTGTCATTCACACAGTGTCATCACAGCTTGACGTTTGCGCACAAAACTGTGCCATATGTTCTTGACGTGTGAGCACACACTCAAACTGATCCAGCGTTAACTTCAGCTGACCAGACCGATGGGTGAGACCACCAGCAAGAGGAGAGGCAGCTCCCCTCTGCTCAGAGCCGCCTCATCAAAGGATCTCCAGCCTGGCATCCCAGGTCACTAGCCATTTCTCAAAATTATGGATGGTATTTAAAACACACAGATAGAACAATAAATCAGGATTAATGTTTTATGGGACTACACTCCCATGCCAGAGATTGCTGATCCTGGGGTTTCAGTTTTCTTGCGCTAATACTAAATGTGTAAGCCAGCATTCATCAGCATCAGTCAAATACTTCACATAAATTTAACCACTTATTTAATATCTCTCTTAAGTAATCAACCGGCACTAGATATCCTCACGCCAATTTAAGTAGTTTTGAATACTACAAACTAGGTTTTACCACCAGCCTCTGGACAGAGCTGTCTGACTTACATGCTCTTCCCAAACAGGAAATCTCAAATTCATTTTTACTAAAGCACTGTTCCACAAGAATAAGCCCAAGTTTGACTGCATTCCCAGTTAACTCTCAAAAAAACCCAAGCTACAGAACACATGGGTTGAGTCCTCTTGGTACAGGAGACTCGAAACATTACGAAGTTTCTCTGTAGAGCAGGAAAGAAAGTGTTCCTCAGGTCAGTCACTGCTGCAAGAAAACAAACCCAAACCTGTTGAAAACCATCCTGCTGCCATCACATTCCATGTCTGATTAAACAATTATGACCGAGTTTTCCTGATGTACAAGAGAATCTTTTGCAGCAAGGGGCTGCCATCTGCAGAACTGGAACAGGCAACTGAAATATATTCAAAATTCGCATGAATCCCAGTAAATCAAGAGCCTGTTCTTGACACTCACACTCTTCACACTGAAGAAAAAACCACTGAATGGAGACCAGTAAACCCTACGAAAATAAGCACTGCTAACACTAAGCACTCCTTATTTTCACATGTTCTATCTCAGCCTACTCTAAATCATGTTTCCAGTGCTTCACCCTCTCCACATGCTTTAAGATTCCCCCGTTTTTTCTGTCTAATGGAGCTGCTGAAACATCCCCTCTTCTCTCTTCCCCTCAAACCAAGAGTGAGCAGGTGTAACTCAGCATTCTGATTTATTAGAATATAAAACAGGATTGTTGCATCAGTTTAGCCAGGGCTTTCAGGGCTGGATCCTTGCTCAGGTATTAAATCCCAGGTATTAAAACAAAGCGAAGGAAACTTCAAAACAGAAGATGAATAAATGCATTTGTTAGCTGATGTAAAAGCTCACACCCAACCAAGATGGCAAGTATCCTAAATCACCTTCTTGGGAGTGATGTCCTGTCAATCCAAAGGGACATGGTGCTTAAAAAAAAAATCATACAAGTGGATTCCATGAACACAGCCCAGTGTAGTGATTCAAGAATCTGCTCCCAGGCCAACAACCTCTATGCTTCAGACAAAGAGGAGTCAACTGTTAAAGTGACTAATTAATTTCAAGTTATCTAGAGGCTTACACTGAACTGAAAATCATACTGGGCTTTCTGCTGTTCTCAGAGCTGAGGCTAGTGGTAGCTATTTTTTCAAGGCCTGTATAAACAGGTTTGTACGTGCTCTAATACTGCAAAACCAGCAGAAACCATAATGTAACTACTGATCCATCAGTTCACCATTTAAAAGAAACTATCATAGTGACTACCACAGCAGAGATCCCTATCTAAAACACCATCCCCTGAAAGCCCAAGATGTAGCAGTAAAAGGGCTTTAAAGCGAACTATTTTAAACAATGAAAAGATGCAGATTCATCGAAGGTACTGGGTTTGCCCTAACAAATCTGACACATGAAGCACCCACTTCTTAGACTCCTGCTCCCCTGGCTACTTTGCCACTTTGTGGATGAACACATGCTCCACATGGGCGATGATGCTCTGAAGCCACCGCGACCAAGGAACACAGCTCGGAGTCAGACCATTCCACCCTGAAAGCTGATCTCTTTTCCCTTGGTTTGAAATACATCTGATTTACTGCCGACCTGCCGCATGACACCCTTAGTTTTATTCATTATTTTGGAAGAGTTCAACAGTGTTAGGGATTCTCCTAGAAGAAAAATCTTAGTTATTAGTGATCTCTACTGAAGGTCTACTGAAGTAGACCTGGCTGAAACTTAACACCCACAGAACGTTACCACCACCAGAGAGGTGTTTTTCAGTTGGCCACTGTCCACCAGCCAGTAAAACACCCCTTTTTTAACTTAACTAATAGGGACTATTTTTTCCTGCAAGATGGGTTCACAGTTCAGTAACCTTCAAAATCTCTCCTGGTCAGAAGAGACAGCCACCCACAGTCCTGCTCACCTACCACCAGCACTCCGATCAACCCGACTAAATCAGCCAAGAGCAACACCTCTCAGTCCGGAACATTTCTCCTGCACCTTCTGGGATGCTTTGGAAGAGCCAATGATGAAAAAGCAGCTTGAAAAAATCTGCATGACTCCCACTTAAAAGCAAAGGCAAACAGGAGTAAGTGGAGTAAAAAGGACTCTCATCCCATGAAAAGCAATTAAGAAGTAACAGGATCCAGCACAGGACCAATTATTTTATTTATGGCAATAAGTTTTCTATATGCATTTGGACAGGAGATGCACAATACTGTAAATACTCAAGACAATGTTCTAGTACTTTATAAACCTCAAATAATGTATGTTACCTAAAAAAATAATCTTAAGTAACGAGTTGCAGAAGGAAGACATTATCCTCTGATAGAACACATTTCCATAAATTTTACTTACTCAGCATTCCTCCAAAAATATGCAAAATGCAACTTCTGCATCTTCACAACAAAAAGAGAAAAAAAACATACAGAAACTATCTATTAATGAGGTATATGAAAAGGTCAGAGCTCAGGCAAGCATATTCTCCTAACAAACTGAACCCTGAAATCCAAATATTCATCCACCTGTACCCTTTCTTTCTGCTTTTATTCAGAGGCAGCATGGGTTTAGAACACAGACTGCAGTAATGAGGTTGCTATAAAGAACAGTATTTACATAATTTGAAAGTTAAACTAATCTTCAGTTTATCACAGAAAACCAAGGTCATATGAGGGACCAATAAGAAAGTTTCTATTTAAGATAACACCTGAGGCCAGGCACTTTTCAAAAAACTTCCTAAATCTACAATAGTGCTGGAACAAATCACTGATTTCAGAAGTTCTGCTTCCAGTTGTAACCCGCTGCTCACACAGCCCTTACCAGCTGAAGTCCTTGCGTAAAGCTTGACTCCCCAGTGGTATGTGCATGGTACACAGGGAAAAAAGTCTCCACAGATGGAAAGTGAAAGCAGCTTGTTGAAGACTTGAGACTTCAGAGCTGAAGTCTCTGCAAATAGTCCTCAAACAAGACGTAGAAGTTATTTTTTTTGTTCATGAAGATTTAAGTGGGAAACAAATCTAAGATTTCTTCTTCCATAAAAGTCAGACTTGCTATTGTTCTACATCCAAGAGTCACTTTTACTCTCAACAACAGCTTTATTCTTCTAAGGAGTCTTCATACATGTTACAAGAACTTAAAACGACCTCAGCTCAAAGCTCGCTCTGCAGCCTCCTCACCTGCAGGGCCCAAAGTCCAGTTCAGAGCTCCTTCACCAAGCACACCAGCTCCGCACCGCTGCTGCTTCCAGCACTACAGCCAGGCCATGTGCATGCCCAGCAAAAGCAGTGCCTCTACAGTCGTCATCCCTCCTCTCCCGTCTTCCTTCCACGGGAATGTCGCAGGGACTGTTTGAGCACTAATCACAGGGCAGTGGTGTGACAGCATCATCCAGCTGTCAGGACAGCTGGATGCCCACATCCCCAAGGCAAGGAGAGGAGAGCACTCCAATACCGAGCCCACGGAGGAGCAGCTGGATAGCCCCACTTGAAACCAGAGCAGAAGACCTCGTGGTCCACATGACCGCTGGCCACAGACTTGCCTTGCCTTACCGCTCAGTGAACCCTTCCCCACCCAGATTGTTACTAGTTGGCTGGGGAAACCTGTGTGCAAATTTGTAACTAAATATAGACGGTCTGCTAAATTTGGTAAATCTCTCCTTACCGAGGGGTTGCACCACATATTTATATAATGACACAGTAGCGTTTCACATCTTTACTTTCTACAACTATCATTAGAAAACGGCCGCTGACATTTATTTTAGGTCATGTACTCAACTGGGTCAAGCTGCACTGAAGGGAAACGAGAGTTCTGCAAGAAACTTCAGAAATCAGTTCATTTTGAAATGTTATTGAACAGTAAATATTATCCATTACCAGACAGTTTCTGGCTATCACAGACCAGACTTTCGAAGTTACTGAGACATCCACCAAGATTCTCCCAAGAGTTAGTTCCTGATCAGGCTGGGGAAGAACAAACACCCCAATAACCAGCTCTCTGCAACCTTCGGCATCACCTCCAATGCTCTGGGAAACGTGAATCCGTCACCCGCTGTTGTGCTCTGTTCTGAGAATAACTCTTGAGGAAAATGTTTCAGTTTGTTACTTCCTCAACTTGGAAAGAGCTAGTCAAGAAAAACATCAACTGCTAAACTGAAACTTAAATTTTTCAGAGAAAAGGCTTTTCTGCCTAGTATTACCTACCTGAATTTGCATCAACTTTTTGAATTTCTATTCCTTGTGGTCAAGAAAATGCTGCTATTTATAGTATTTCAAATATAATACAGAAAACTAAAATTTATAAACATTAAATTAATCTCAGAAGTCAAAGATGAATCGTGAATACCTTTTAAGAAGCAGCGTCGCGGTCAGCAGGTCTGCTAACAACTTCAGTAGGCTACATTGTCAATTTAAAACAAACTACTTAAGTATTTACCCTGAATTCAAAACCCAGTTTAAAAATTAAGAGACCTGGGATTTGGGGCGGCGGGGAGGAGGGTGGAGTGGGAAGAAAAAAGAATGAAGCCCCAGACAAAATCTCCAAGTCCTGAGCTGATCTGGAGCGCATGCCATTCGGCTATTAATTCTATGATTGTCGGAGGTAGGTTATGCCTGATTTTTAATTATGCTTTATGTAAATATCCCCAGAGGCTTATGCAATAGGTACAGGCTTAAGTAAGGCAAGCTGGAGAGGCAGGCAGCCCGCTCTGGAGAGGGAAGCTGAGCGTGGAGCTGGCTCCATCGCCAAGGGGCGGGCAAGCTCCAGCTGCCATTGAAGGCCTCCAAACCCCTGAATTACAGAAGACAAGAGACTTGCTACATTTATTCCTTGCCACCAAGAGCTACTTACTGAGTAGAGCTCCAAGATCCGCTGGTACTTGTCAGCACAGCTAGAGCTGGCTTCTCCTACTTGATCTAGTGCTGATCAGCAAACCACACCACCCTGCCAGTACCTCCACGGCCCTACTGACCCACTTGCTTCAGCTTGCTCTCTCTACAGCTTCTTTAGAGAAGAGCCTGCGCGCCCCGTGGCCAGAAGCCCTCAGCCACCAAGGACCCGAAGGACTTCACGCGCATGCACTGTTAACGACGGCCCCACCAGCGCACCTTCACCACGGCCTACAGGCTTCCCAAGGAGCCCGGAGCAGGCTGGTGAACAGTCACGCCTTTGGCACCAGTTTGGCACTCAGCATTAGCAAAATTCACACAGAGTGGCAGTGATATACTAAGAATTACACCAAGATCTCACTCTAAACAGGTCGCAGGCTGCATCCAAACCCTGATCGAGCTTAGAAGGCAACCAAGCAACCACTCCCACCAGGGTCAGAACCACCTCATCTCTCGAACTACAACCAGCGGCTGAAGTTTCCCTGAGCGCCCAGCAGAGCCACGGCTTCCCCCTGCCCGTCTTACACAGGAACAGCACACAGCCTCCCAGTCTCCTCCCTCCATGCCCAAAAGCATGCTTCAGCTTGCAATTGTTTCTATTTGCATGTAATCATTTTAACTGGTAATTCTAGAAAATATTCTATACAGCTGCATCTCACCTTGCAGACCTGACATGACTGACTTACACGGGATCCACCTCAGCCCCCGGCTTCCCAACCAGCAGCCTGGTGACTGCTGTAAGTGGGCACTGAGCGAGGAAACCAGAAAGCTTTGGGTTTTCTCCCAGTTCTGCAAGGCAGGACAAATACAGCACAGTCTCTTCACTGTCTCCACCTACAACATGGGGAGGGGACTCCCACTGTACAGTACTTGAAGATCTGATGTAAGAAACCCAATGTATTTTTAAAAAAGTTAAGCTAAAATTTTAATTCTTTAGAGAAATACCTCATTATACTCTACATTGATGATTTTCTTTTCTACCTAATTTGCTATTTTGACAATCCAATTATTTTAGTGTATTAAACTCATATAAGAATGCAAAACCTCAGTACCACCACAGATGTACAGCAGAACCTACAGAATATTGTACCATTATTTTTATGACTTCAAAACTAAAGCAAAGAGCACAGATCACGGCTTCGTGGCAAATGCTCACTTTATTTATTTTAATTCTCCCCTCTAGTTCTCACTAATTCCACTCACTGGTAATAGCTGAAGGCATACACCCAAATCAGTGACTCATGGCAAAAGACCACAGTCCAAACAGTCACTGGGTTCTCCAAGCAGAGCTGTTTCAGAACTGCAATGTTCCATCCTTGGAAAATGGCCCTTTTTTTTTTTCTCCAAAAAAGAAAAAACCCAACAGGTGCTTCTTTAGTTCTCATAGACAAAGAAGAAAAAGTTGGGGGAAAAAAAAAAAAAGCCCACTTGGTGCTCCCAGCTGTTCTCCATGGTCTGGGAAGGCAGCACAGTGTGAGACACATCCTTCACCTGTGCTGCTTCCCCAGGCAACTCTCCCCAACCAGAAACACAAGACAGAACTCCCCAGGCAATTCTGGCTTTGAGAACAGCTCGACTCTTCTACACGTGTTCTCGAAATCTCCGCGTGTTTTAATTCCAACTTATTTTTTTATTTTATATTTTAAAGAAGAGAGCTTTTTCCAAGTTTTTCAAACAAGTAATTTTACTTTAACAGCTGTTTGGGAACCTCTGTTTTTTTGACCCCAATGTCAACCTCCCAGATATTTGTAATAGTCTGTCTTCAAGACTTGCTATTAGTCAAAAGACCAACAGAGTGCTTAGTAAACACCTCAGCTGGTCAATCTTCACATCCTTCAGTGAATGGGGCGGGTTCAAAAGGGATGAGCTTTCAAAGCAGAACTCTGCTCCGCTGAAGAGCCACCAACACCCTGTTACTTCAAAGACATAAAAGATATCCCTAGAGAGCAGAAACTCATGAATTACCTGCATCCTATTCTAAAAGCCTTCCAGCTCCCCACAGCAGGTACGGCCTTGAACATGGAACCCCTCATCCCTGTATGTGCAGGATACCAGCCACACAGGGAACGCTCACAGGCAAAAACTCAGGTGCCTGCTGGTTACATTTTTACTTTAGTTACACGTCCTGCTGTTAACACAACTTTTAACTTTGGCGAGGTGGTCACGAGCAAAGTGCAAATGTGGGTCTGCATCAGTTCCATCATTTTTTTTATTCAGATAAGACCTGTCAGTCGGTGTTTCAGGAGGGCCGGACAAAAGAGGACCGTCATGGAAAGCAAAGAAATTATAGACACAGGAGGATGAATGCAGGTGCCCCTCCTTCTATCTCTTCAGAAGAAATGTGGACAGATACTAGAATAGCCCCTCCCAGCCCCCAAAGAAAAAACTGCATATATCACCCTGGCTACCATCATCCTCCTCCTGCAGAAGGACAGGGAAGTACAAAGCACTGGAACAACGAGCAGTTCACAAAGTGCCAGCCACCTTCTCCTGCTTTCCCCTAAGACTACATGGGGGCTGCCGTGGTGGCTGTGAGCTCAAGTCTTCTTTCTAAAAGAGGCAAGTAAGGAAATAAGATTCACCCTTTAGTGTAGGATGAGTGGGAAGCAGCAACAGATAAAAGCCTTCATTTATTTATCTTCTCTCCTTAGGCTACATAAAGCAGTATTAGATGCGAGTTTACAGACCCAACAATGCCACATTAGGGTGGGGATACGGTTCCAGTCCCTCCC
The DNA here is from genome assembly GCF_000710305.1 of Buceros rhinoceros silvestris. NCBI lineage: Eukaryota > Metazoa > Chordata > Aves > Bucerotiformes > Bucerotidae > Buceros > Buceros rhinoceros. Next base: position 84,551 of record NW_010392700.1, read on the forward strand.
CCACACCTTTCCCTTAAAACTCTCAGCAGGTTTGTAAGATCAAAGGAAGACACCTCCATTAGCCTCTTTCATTTTGTTGTATAAGAAATATTTCTATTGCATAAAAGCGTGATCTATCTGTCCGTATCAGGATTTTAGAAGAGTCTAGGAATCCTATCCCCTTCCTCCCAAGTCCAGGGCAGCAATACCGGGGGCCGGAGGCTTTACTTTGTTCTCCGCTGGGTGGAGGATCTCACCTCCTCCTCCGAACCTGGTTCAAAGTGGAAACCGCTCCTAGAGGTCAGGAGGCAGCCGCACGGGAGACATCTTTCCTCCACCCTCCGCAGGCAGGGAGACAGCGGC
>NW_010392701.1:0-1561 GCF_000710305.1 Buceros rhinoceros silvestris
TTTATTTTATTTTATTTTATTTTATTTATTTATCACTGCTCTTCTTACAGAAAGCCAGCATCTGCTGCACATATCATGATCTGATAACATTGCAACCAGGGTATGGCCTTTTCCTAGATCAAAGACGCAAAGATTTCAGTTTAACAATGTGGCTTTCAGGACATTTTATTCTCCAGCTGCACCTTCTGATGCCAAAGAATGTCCCAATGCCCTGTGCAAATTTGACAAGAGGAATCCACCAGAAGGAATGAAATTGCGTTCAAAAGAGCTGAAAAACTTCATAGGAGGACCTTGTTAACAATACTTCTACACCTTAAGATCTGAAATCATGTGTTTTGATGGAATATAAACTTATGGAAATCATTTGTAGAGACGTAAGTGTGTAGCCTTACTTAAAAAGAGGAGCAGTGCTTTGCAAAATCCCTCAAGAGAGCCTGAGTTTCTTCATAGTAATGAAGAAATGTCAGTGAAAGTTGATGGTGCGTGTGTGCATGTGTATGCATGTTGCAGGGAAGGGGAGAAAGGAAGGAGGCAGCCTCCAGAATTTTTACATTTCAAATGTCTTTTGGAAATCACTTGTGTACTCTAACACATGGTTCCAAACTCTTACAGTGCTATTAAAAACGGTCTGCATACAAATCAGTCTGCTGTAAAAAATTGCTTTGACAATAGGAGTTTTAAGTGGTTGATGGCTTCAAGTATGCAGTATCTCCCTTGGCTCTTGATCCAACGTGAAAGGGAGGATGTTTATGTGTTATACGTGTATTTGTGCGATGGTAAAATAGGGCATATTCTTATCCATTATTTCTCCTCCTTCTCTGTTATTTCTCCTCTGGTTTAGCCTCAATGTCTTAGACTTTTTGAGGATGATAAAAGTAACGTTTACAGGGTATCACTATCCATTAGAAATTTATACAAACTTATGTGTATATCTGTGTTTTATATCTCAGTTTTACTACTCAGCTATGACACTGAAAATCTCTAGATTTTTCCTTGCCTCAGATTCTAAACTATACATATGATCTGTTTTCTGACATGAGACAGTAGTTGCAATTTCAAATAGCAACAGCATATCTGCCAGTTCTTTACGTAAGCTTTAATCTTACGTAAGATTAAATCAACAAAAATTAATCAGAGGATTTCACAAACTTGAATGGGTTTTGAATCTCACCCATATTCCTTTCCTCAGTTTACTTGCTACCACATTTGTCCCCGAAATCTCCATTGTACAGGTAATTTGTCCTTATAACAGCTGTGTTCAGGTCCTTGATACCCCAGCTGGCAAACCTAAGTCAAAGACTGCTAAGCAACTCAGGTACGGTCATAAGTAGAAGCAGCACTGTGCCTGGACTTAAGCCCGTCTGTCTGCCTGTCCTTTGACAATAACCTAGAGCTGCTTTCTCAAATTTATTGCACCTCTACCAACACAAATGCAAATAATAGTGCTGCATTGAAGTATACAAACACTTAATATCTGGTGACCAAAGTCCTACTGTTTGTATACAGTAAGCTATATACATTGAACAAGAGATAAAAACTACACTGAGAAACATCTGTTGGT
>NW_010392701.1:2084-6358 GCF_000710305.1 Buceros rhinoceros silvestris
ATTGATTTTCCAGAGCTTTATTCTGATTTTTCTTGTTGTTCCACAGATTGCTGTTTGCCTCACAGTGTGAAGCATGCTGCCATACCGTGTTGTTTTACCAGGCACTGAGCAGTTACTTGCATCAGACAGCTGCCAAGAGTCACATTTGAGTGATGCTGGCTAGAACTGCAGCATAATGTGGTCGCTTCCCTGCTCTCCCTCCTTTACTATTCTCTAGGTGCCTGTTCTCTAAAAGAAAGTTGAATGTATCATTACAGTTTTTGCTGTTGTTGCTTTGGCTTTTAGAAAGTTAACTGAAACTAAAAAGGGCTGTACTGCTTTATGACCCTTAAAATCCTGGTATTGCCTTTTTGCACTGCCTATTCCAAACCAAAAATTTTTTAATAGGATTTGCACCAGGAACCTTTGATACAGCATTTTACCCCTCTTTATTACACCATGACAGTCAAACATGTTAAGTGTTGTTACAACAGGGCTGGTAAAAAGGTGAGCTATAAATTTGAAAGCAGTACTATATTAGTAGTCACTGTCAAAGAGTTTTAGGGGGATGGAGTGGAGTGAATTACGATTCTTAATCTTCTGCTGTGATTGCTCACATAGCTTCTGGTACACTGAAATTATTAATTTTATGCAAGAAATAGGTTCTTTCCTTCTGAAATTTATTAGTGCTCATCCTATTTTCTCATTTAGAGATGGCTTAACTTAAGGCAACATGAAAAGATTGCTCGATGTGGTAAGAACTTTGTAGTGTGCTGCAATGCGATTGTTCAGACTTCAAAGCAACCCTTAGAAAAACTGTAAATAAGGACTAAGGCATAAAAATATACCAGCACCTGGGAATAGTCAGCACACTGCACACCAGAGCAGATTCCAAGCCCTGGCAAACAGCCAGTCACCAGGGATAAATCTGGAAGGGCTTAATACATGCAGAAGAACTGATCCACTTGGAAACAAACTAGGTGGGTGTACTTATCTCCTTGTCATATACTGTAGTCATTTCACCGCTTTCAATATACCATAAGTCTTGTCATCGTGTAATAGACTGCAACCTGATGCTCAGGTTGCATAGAGCTAGGAGTTTATAGGTAGTGCTCACACTGATCAAAACCTGTTTTTTCTTGTTTTGGTAATTTTTAAGGGGTTGCTGGATAGGGACATTCAAACTGAAGAATGTAGTTTAGAGTAGTTTCAGAAAGTGGAGGCACCGTAATAGAGGCTGGGAGATGTAGCAGGGTGAACTTTAGTAAGTCTGAGTCATAAAATAACATAAGTCCTGGATGAGTCATTTATAGAAGTTGTAGAAGTTGCCATAGTTATACAACAAAACATGAAGTTTCTGTTTATATATGGACAAATTAGCTTATTCCTGCTAACTGTAACAATAGTGAGTTTTAGAGGTTGGCTTAAAATTGTTTTTAGCTGTTAAAGCTTACGTAAAGAACGGGCAGATATGCTGTTGCTATTTGAAATTGCAACTACTGTCTCATGTCAGAAAACAGATCATATGTATAGTTTAGAATCTGAGGCAAGGAAAAATCTAGAGATTTTCAGTGTCATAGCTGAGTAGTAAAACTGAGATATAAGAGCTTTCCCAGTCAAAGGGATCTGTAAAAAGTATTTATTAAGTACAAAATGAAATGTTAGATTTCTGTTAGGCTTGCTCAGTATCCCGGTTTCTCTTTCCTTTCAGTGTGTATTTCTCTATTGTTGCAGGTTTCACCGGGGAAAAGCTAGCTTCAAATTTATCCCTAAGCTACAACCTATAAAATGTTTGACAAAATATTAGATATCTTGAAAAGTGGGTTAAATACAAACTCCCTTGTTACTGATGTATATTCTCTATGCATTGCATGTGCAATTACTGATCAGATACAGTAAGAAGATAGTATTACCCAACTACATATCTTTTAGAGCTCAGAGCCTTTTGAAGAGCTTCCCAGGCACTGCCTATGTGTACATGTAGACTTCTGCAGTTTTTTTTCTCGGAATTGCTTTTTGCCCCTAAACAACCCCCATCACCCCCTCTAATTTCCCACTTTTATTTCTCCTGTCTTCCTCTATTCACAAACCCATTCCACCATTTTAATTTTCAGGCTGTAAATGTAATTATTGATAACAGTGCAAATATGATGATCAGTAAAATCCTTCCATTTCTGCAAACTGTGCTAATAACAGAGATGGTTGTACTAATAAAAAAGCATCAGTGGTATTTGTATATGATTGCTGTCTTAGAAAATCTTTCACAAGACAAGGATGTAGTTCATTTATTACAGACAGTTCATTTTGAACTATACTGATTTTTGCTTGTTAACCCTTTCTGTCAGGAGAGCTGTTCAGTCAAAGTCAAGAGATGACCTTCCAATATCTGCTTCTGTGACAGGCTAATAATTTTCCATGTGGAATGGCAACTTCCTTCTGAGTGATCAGCAGATAGATTAATACCTGTTGAAGGAGCATTAAAAATGGCATAAACCTGACCATTAATTCATGGGTAGGGTCTAACATTCAGCTCGTGAAAAACCAGGCAGCCCTCTTAAGCGTATATGTTGGGCATGACAGGTTTGGTGGGGAGTGGATAGTACATCATAGTGTAGTGGTGAGACATGAACCTGATTTTTTTGTCTCTAATGCAGCTCTCTGTGTACAGCATGTGTTGTGAACTTTTCTAAACTTGCTCCAGAATGCAATACTGTGATCACATGCTAATACTTGCTGCATATTCCTACATCTCCCTGTTGACTCTGGGATAGAGATGAATACTGTAGGGTTTTTATAAATGCTATTTACTGTAATTGCAATAATCTAAATGTCTCCTGCTATGTAATTTGGGGAGGATAAATAGTGTACAGCAACATCACCTCATCATGAAGGACTGAGACAAAAGAGAAAAATACTAACAGGAATTACACTGGATGTTCCTAATTTTTATTTTATCTGTTGACAAAATATTTAACACAAAATGAAACTTCAGGGGAATTAAATGGGGTAAATTAAAGAGAAATCAAAATAATCATATACACACTTATATGAGCCAGAACATCTAGCCAAACATTTAGCATCTTATCTCTTTATATGTATAATAGTTTGGTAGATAGAGAGAGTGGTAGCTGGAGAGAAAGTCCTGAAAAACAAATTGGTCTATTGACGTAAAGAACAAGCAGAGAAAGGCAGAGACATGTCAGGTTGCCCCATCTGCCAGCCTGTAGTGCCTTAGTCTTAACCTCAGAAGATTCCCTCAGACAGCACAAAGTATTTCACTTTCTCTGACTTCATTAAAATTACCCTGAGAGCAGTAACAGAGTCAAATATGTGCTGGTAAAGACTATTAGGCATTTTTCTGAGCATACCTCATTTCATATAAGCCATCAAAATATCTGCTCCCTGCTACCTTCAGTTGGATGAATACCCAAGACCATAGGTTTCATTGCCAATTTCCTTCACCCCCTCATACTCCTTGTATATTTTTTACCACACTTTATTGTAAAGCTCTCAAAGTTAATGCAGTTGTATATGACCTCACTCTTTTTTCCTAGTCACTTAATCGCATTAGAACAGCAAATACACTGAGACTTTTGGAGTGAGTGTCTTCTCCTGCTTCTCAAAAAATAATATAAATGAGCTTACGGCTTCTTGCCAGCAGTAGAAAAATTATGCTTTTCTGGAATCATCTATGCTCCAAAGAGGGATTTGTACTGCTCACCACATCTGTGTTGGCCCCATTAGTTTCCAAAAGGATGCACAGTTTGGCAAGAAAATTCTTTTTTACTCAGTGAAACCTTCCCTCAGCATGATAGGTGCAGGCAAATTCATAAAAGATTCCACTCTTGCGGTGGAATAACAGATGTGCAGCAGCCTCTTTCAGATGTGGAACAATTAGAGACATGAATGGGCTTACAGTTTTTGCCCACATGGCTTCTACTGTAAAGATGTTCCCATATTGGCTTTCCCTTCAAAAGATATTAAGAGACTTTGGAACATTCCCCAGATCACTCCCCAGATCTGTCTGCCTGTTACGGGTTGAGGGTCCGAGGTACCCACTCCTGAAATTACCGTAACGATTCTGTCTGCCTTATTACAGGCAGAAGGGTTTTAAAAAGGGGAAGGAATAAGTTCACACCTCAGTTTGCGTTCTGAAACTGAAACAAACTTTTAATAAACAATACATTCACACTTGACTATATTCTATGAATATATATGCATATAGTTATAACCTAAGGGAGAAAAGAAACAGGGAAGAGAGGATTTAGATAAATAAAGTTCTGCAGCAGGCTGTT
>NW_010392702.1:0-382 GCF_000710305.1 Buceros rhinoceros silvestris
TATCTTTATTTATTTATTACTTATATTTATTACTTATATTTGTTGTAAATATAACATTTACAACAGAGTGGGAAAATCCTTTACTGTTGATAAATCCGGCCTCCTTCAAAACTCAGCAAGGATGTATTTGAACCTACGAGCAAGTTTAGATTTACTGGAAACCCAGCCCTTTCCTTCTTAGGTAGAGCAGCCATGCCTTGGCCTCCACCAGTTCTTCCTTTCCCCCTATCTCATCATCCTTTCCCAATCACAGCTGCATCTGGCCTTGCACCACAGTTACCACAATCTGGAACTTTTTTGGTTATCTAATCTCACAGTTAGCCCCCCTCAGTGACTGATATGACAGATGCATCGGTGGTTTGGACAGCGGAAAGTCTTTTTT
>NW_010392702.1:494-8897 GCF_000710305.1 Buceros rhinoceros silvestris
ATCGGTGGTTTGGACAGCGGAAAGTCTTTCTTCCTTCTCACAGTTCCTGTAGTCTCATGAACTTTCCATTCTGAAATGTTTCTGCATACACAGCTCCAGTTGTCATGGGAAACAATGCATATGCAAAAGAAACAAGGCCGATGCACATGGGCTTAAAAGATTCAATTGCTTTGGGCATAAGGAATGCAGGTGCCAGTGTGCTCCTGAGTTTTTTTACATCTGTGTGTGCCTTGGTTGCTCTGCCACTGGAACAATGAGGGTCACACAAATGGCAGGGAAGGAAAATAAAAGGCCATCCAGAGCAAGGTTTCTGTTAATGAAAGGTCCCGAAGGACTCTCATGAACAGGGTTGGTAAGTAATTAAATCCAGCATACAATCCAGCTACAATGAGCACTTTTTTCCCCTTCCCCCTCTCCTCCCCCTCCCCCCCTGCTTCTAATTAGGATGCAAGCAATGGTTTGTTGAAATTGTCTACATTAATATGCTTCTCGGGTAGTTTTTAATGATAAGGATTTCTCTAAGGATAACACTATAACAGAAAAAACCTGTTCTTATCATAGCTTTCTTGTTCATTAACATAACTGCTTATTAAAACTTAAAATAATTTGCTGCCCTGAAATAAAGTGCCTTGGTTGTAGACTGATATTTCTGGGAATTACAGCCATCTTCAAGATGAGAAAATGACCAAAGTTGAGCACTCTGCCATGTTCTTCTGGGATGCTTCTGGTTATTTTACAAAGCATAAAAGAGCTGAGGTTTGGATATCAGAAATCCACTCACAAGACAATGGCTCTGCTGGTATTTTAATTTGTATTTCTTGTATGGAAATTGTGTTTTTAAATATTCTAGGTGCTAGTGAAGTAGGACAACAGAGCTGCAGACTGATGTAAGTTGCTGCCTGCCTTGAGCTCACAGGTGAACTGGGTCTACAAGTGACGTTGTCAGAAGCCTGGGAAATGGACTAGAACAAATCAAATTAACCCCCTGAGGTGAGCTTTAATAAGGCCACAAGAGTTTGCCTGTTGAAGCCAACATCTCTGCAGTGTAGCTGCACTGCAGGTGCTCATCTGGAGCAGATCAGCAGAGCCTCACTACACCAGCACAGCGGAGGAATAGGAGGAGCAATGTCATCTGATACAACTCAGCAAGTGTTCCCTCTTCCCTAAAAACTCATAAACAGGGAAGCTCAGTGCTTTCAAATCCCTTCAAAATAAGGGAGAATAAACATTTTCCCATCCCTTAATTTACAGCTGACTGGTTTAAGAGTGTCATCGGCTGCTAAAATCTCTTCATGGTGGCACACAAATAGTTGATACTATTCAAATAGTAATGCTTTATTAATCGCTGTCAAAGAGGATGAGATTGTTTTTTCATTCAGTTAAAGCAAGAACGTAACATCTCAGATTTTGCATCCCTCTGTCAAGCAAAATAAAACCCTTTACTGATTCAAAGTACCAAGCATCACTGCGCTGTACACTTTGAACTGATACTTTTGGGATATGAGGGGAAGAACAACACTAGTCTGTCTCAGAGAAGTGTGAGGAGGGTTTGAGCTTTAAATAGTTATAATGCAGAAACTGATGTAGGTCTAGGGACACTTTTGTTATACTCTCCAGTTTCCAGATTAAAACAGCAGATATCAATATGTGCATGCTTTATCCTTTAAAAAAATGGTATAATTTGAACACATTTGTATTATTCCTGGTTCAGCATTACAAGGAGAGATCTTTGATCTGAACAGCTAACAAGTATGTCTACATGTGCATACATACTCTTAGGGAACTAATGTTTTAATTCTTTTCAACTGCAGTTGAATAGTGGGAGAGGCAGCTATAAATCTGAAAACATAACCCATAATATACTCTATTAGTGGCATATAAATCACAACCAGAGACTTCAGTTCAGCTCCCAGTGTAATACACAATAAGTGTGAAATTAAATTTATGTACCTTTTAATAATTTATCAATTTTATAATGAACATAATACTTCTACTACACTTGCTTTTCCAAATTATGATGAAGATTTCCCACGTTGATTCTATGTTAACAGAAGATTATTGAGAAATCAGTTCTGTGCCTTTTTATCTAATAAACAGCTACAGGGCTATTGATACATAGGTCGCTCCGAACGTAACGCCTCCTATTTATGTTGTATTTCCATGGAAACTACAACAGCTACAAAGAGCACAATAACACTACTTGATAGAGCAGATTCTCAGCCACAAAACAGACCCCACCACTGGCTGTGCATTTTCACCAGTGATGAACAAGACCCTGCATGCTGCGCTCATACAAACCTGCACGAGGGGAGGGGACCCATCATCACTGTCACCATTACTGGAACGTACCACCCACCCCCTCACTGTGTGACACCCACTGCTTGGTCTCTGCAAATGTTCAGCAGCATCGATGAATGTCAATGGGTGCAATTTTTTCCACACGCAGGAATTCAGTGACACCCCTTTGCTTCACAGGCACTGCCATGTCAGAGGCCACATTGTCAGACTGTCCCTCTGCTGCTGTCCGTCTCACGGCAACACAGTTTAACGGGATATTGGTGGGAAGGTTCAACCTCTACTGTCAGACCACCAAGATCCTCCTCCAATGTTGTGGTCCATCATAATAAAATAGGAGAAATTACTTCCAGAGCAGGCCTGGTATAATATTAAAACCCCAAAGAAACACTTAGTTTTAATTTGCCACATGCTATAAAGGACTTTTGCTTTCCAACTCCCTTTTAGTTTTTTCTATTTACTACTTGAAATGGCGCCTATCAGTTATGCTTCTTTATGCACTTACAAAAGAAAAGTCCAGAATTATTATGTCAAGTAACCCAGTTTTGAATCACACAGTACAAGCAGGCACCAGAACTATGTAGCTGCTATTTAATTATGTTTTTCTTTATCTCTTACAGAGTAAACAAGAGTATATCAGACCCAAGACATGATTCTTAGCACTGAAACTGCATTAACCTTCCTCAGCACCCATGAAGGAAGGACAGGCACCATTCTGCCTCCCCAGATCTGCAGGCCTACTTCACACCACCATGGCTGAGAAACTTCTGGTGCCACAGGAATGAGTGCCATACAGGTGCACTTGGCAGTTGCTCCTGTCCACTGGTCATCATGGTTACTGTGATTATGACGTTAGTGCATGTGTGGGCAAACATGTCCCAAACCTCCTTTTGGCTTTTGGTGGGCATGGTTCTTCTAGGAAGACCCTGATGATCACTGGAAACCCTTTCCCAAATTTGGAAAATGGCAATGGGAAGTGCTGACTTCACCATCTATCCTGCTCTTCCCCAGATACAGCATCACCCTTGAATATGGTGTTTTCTAGCCATTTGCACTAACTGATCTGAGCCATAACATTTGTATGTGTTGGGTACAATTACACTTCTGAAAGAATTCCTGAAAGGAGATGATAGCCATTAAACTCACACTATAGAAAAATTTTCCACTTAACAAACATTTTTGTATCTTGCTTCGTGCATGTTCACATTTTCTTTCTCTTTAGTGAGGTATGAGCAGTAAAGGGTCTAATTTGGGTTTTAAAATTATCCACATATTGAAAACAATGAAGCTCTGTACAGCTGTACCCAGGCTTTGGCATTTCCTTTGTGATTTCTTTATGCATTTTTTTCTGATGTAGTCACATTTGTGATGTCACATCTTACAGACAGATGTTCAAGCACATGTCCCTGCAGCAATGCGTCTCTGAAATCTTCCTTTAGCAATGTTTGTGAAGAACTTGTTATCTTTTGCTGTGTTCAAAAGAAATGCAGAATGGGTGTCAGAGCCAGTACAGATTTGGAATCCTTTTATCTTCTGGCATCCATGTCTAGGCTAATTGTTATGGCTGATCACATGTATGTGAATTAACTGGTAACAATTGACATGCCATATAGCAGAGTGGGACGGGATATCCATTCTTTTATTCTTTTGTCTTAGTATGTTTGGAGTTGTTAAATCCTAGCAATTCTGCAAATGTTATCTATGGCGTTCTTTTTGAAGTTATTTCTTCTTGCAGTTTTTCAGTTTGCAAAGCTCATTAACAGAGTTTTCCTAGAAGTACACCAATGCATGTTCTGACCTATGGGCATCTGGCATGATATACTCTGAAATGTTTCCAGTACCAAGCATTTTCAGAAAGCAATTTTAAGAAAGTGTTTTCTGACAACTGGTAACTTTTGGCAATCTGGTCTTGGAAGGCACTTTTCCCTATCTGCCAAAATTCTGCTTATGCATTTAGTTTCTTGAAGATATTAACTTCTGTAGTCTCACAAATTCTTTGGTTACAGTTTTTTTATTCAGTTCTTTAGGTCCAGTGAAAAAGTTGACTTGGTCCTCTCGTTTTCAGTCCCATAACTAGACTTTCAGAGGCAGTAGAACAAGTCTTGTGTTTTACAAATTATGCTATTTGCTGAGTGTTTTGCAGCTTTTCCTATTATCTTTTTTCAAGGCTTATGGAACAAACCCCTTCCACATCCTCTCAGAAACATACATATATATTCGTGAGACACTCATTTCCTGTAATCATGTCTTCTTATGGTATAATCAGCCAATTCCTGCCTGGTTCAGATTTGATACCAAAGTTATTATCCTGTCCATGACATCCCTTTCTTTAGACACTGGTGGAAGCCTGCAAGTTTAAAACGGCCAGTACATATTTTGCTAATTTATCTTCACAGCTCACCCACAGTTCATGGTCCTGAGGACTGGACTTAATTCCATCATCTACCCTTTAAACTCTCTTTGGATTTTTGTGTTATAGGTATGTCTGCTCTGGATCCTTACAAATACTTTTTATATTTGCCTATATTCTAATAATTATTTGCTGACTTCACAGTTTTTTATCTGAATCTTGTGAAAAGATTTCTCTCACTTGAGGAAAATTCACATTTTGACTGTAGTAAGCTGTGTCTTTGCATGTTTTGTCAGGTCTGTGCAAAGTGACTGAGTGGATTATGGTTCCTGTATGTTACTCAGATGCTGGGTGTTCCCTAGGTTCCCAAAGACCTTTCATATTACTGATGTTCTGTCTTTTTCAGCACTTTTTTCCTTTTGACATTAAGTGTTTTGTAGACTTTTTCTTTACAGATTATTTATGACCATGTATTTTGGCTTTCCTCTGGAGGCATATTCTGCATTTGCATTTGGAAAAACCAATATTTCCCTATCAAGGGTCGGGTCTGAGTTTCTGACAGAGAGTTTGATATCTATCCATTTTTACTGTTGGAATCTAAAATGTCTGTTGTCTGTTTTAAGGAGGTAGCTCTTGCTCTCTGTGTAATCAGTTTGGATTGGTATCAAATCTGGTGTGAAGCCAATAAAAATCAATACTGCAGGGTCTAACATAAACTATTACAAATCTACATCTATGGAAATGTTACACTTATGACTTGGAAGTGGTTTCCTATGCTACCTTGTTATCACTTAAACCAATAAAACAAGAAGGAAGACATGCCATGGAAGAGCAGCTGTTGTGCAAGGAGTGTTCCTTGCTTTTTCATAAAGGAGGTCAAGGACAGCTGGTTTGGTGCTTTAGCACACTGCACTGGTTAGCCTCAAAGGAGACATCCTTTTTCCTTGTCAAAGAATTATATCCCTATTAATCTGAACCCTGACGCCCCATCACTAACATCTAATCTTCCCCATTTTCCACTCATAGTCTCAGAATCCTCCTAGAGATTCTGTATTCTCCTAGAGAAAGTGGCTCTTTAATGGCAGGCTAAAAGGCTCTTTTCTGAATAATATGGACAATTCTCTCCCTCTTAAGAATATGTTCTCCAACTTTGAATGCTAGTCCTCCCTGTGTTGGGAAACAAAGGGAATCAGAAACTGATTGTTTGTGATACTAGTATATTCTCTCCTGACTTTCTGCATATAGCCTTATAATGTCGTGTACAAGATAAGCTAAGAGACAGCTCTTATATAGGAACAGTTAACAAGAATATAAAAGAGTATAATGTACCTATTGAAAAAATCAATACTGGCTTTCTTACTACAGGTCAGTAATTTTAATGTTAAAATTGTACCAGAGCATGAGTTGTGTTACATTTAACACTGCTTGTGGGTTTGCTATTTCCATCTTTCCTTCAGAGGAAATGGAAAATAATTCATGGATGGTATTTCATCCAGCAACCATTGACTTGTGTCAACTCTTGGGATCTTAACATTGCACAGTAAATGGACTGGTTGGTAGTTCTGCCCGCCTGGGAAATGGGCAGCAACTCTCAAACTCTCTCTTGCCTTTTATTGCATTTGCTGTTGAATACTGTAGCACGTGAGGTAATGTTGCGGTACACTGTTGTGGTACACTGGGTGGCAGTGTGGGCGGTCGGAAGATTACGTGCTTACGTGCTTACGTTACAGGAATGCAGTAACCACCCACGATGGGCGAGGCTTAGTAGAATTATATAGCCCTCTGTGCTGCTCAATAAACCGGCCATTTTGCATCTTCGGTATCAGAGAGAGTGTATAAGTGACCTCCCAACGGAAGGGAGTTGGGTGCCAAATATCACAACAAGTTTCCACAAGGTAACCATTCACAATTATTGTATCTTCTTTAAGTGATTCAGTGATGAGATTTTTCTTTGCCCTGATTGCAGATCACATATAATATATGCTTTTTTGGTCATTTTTAGTCATCAAACCCATTTAAGTTTTCCCAGTAGAATGACAATATGTTGCATTTTTTAATTACAAAAGAAAAATTATTCTATTCAATGTGTGATTTTTTTATTCTTCTCTTTACAAAGGTTATTTCTGCTTACTGCAGAAGAATAAAAGAAAGGGCAAAACATTACTGACAATGTAATCAAGTCCAGAAACATATCAATAACAGATTTATGCCAGTACCAAGATGTCTTTACTCTGAAGTGTTTGAAGTGCATTTTTTCATATTCAGCACTGTTGACAACAGATGCTTTCATAGATACCTCTACAGTTTTATGTGTGGTGCCATGTTCCTTTGTTATGAATTTTTATTGTTACTTCCATCTCTCTCCATAGCTACAGTGTGTTCTTATTTGCTTTAGAGCTTGGTTGGTTGGTTGGGAGTGCCAGTGCTGCCTTCTGACAGAAGAATTACAGCTTTGGGGACATATACTGATGATATATTTTTATATAACCTCACCTTTTCATTTACATTTTTGCCTTGTCAGACTTCCTTCTAATAACTGTTAATTTCAGAAAAGTGCAAGCAGCACTTATATTTCCAATGGAAAGTTTCCTCTTTTGCACAAAATGGTTCTCGAGCAGTTGTAGTGAGATCTGGTCCAAATTTTTATAAAAGCTCTGATTTGATGAAATCAGTATACAGAATAGGAGACCATCAATTTAATCAGCAAAGGCATAAAGTTATTTATTTTCATGAGGTAAGACTATTTTCTTTCACAGCCAACAGATAGTTTATTATGACATGGTTGAATTGTTTTATGCTCATGTTATCACCTTTTTATAATATTAGTGTATATGAATCCAAACAAGACTGAGAACATGAGGGATTTGACCCTATCTATATTACACTTCCCCTCTCTTATTCTGTCTTTGATAAAGTCAGTTTTGTATGTCTAACAGATGTCATTTTTTTTTTGAGGTTTCTATGCAGAAATTTTGAATTTTCAAACCCTTGTTCTGAATTGGGATGAAAGAAAGCATTCAAAAATAGTATCATCTCCAGAGAAACACTGATTCTGAGTTTTGACAAGCTCTAGCAAACTTGAAAATCACTGATTTTTTAGCTCAGGGATCAGTTAATCTGTTTCTCTTGAGAGAGAGAACATTGCAAAAACCCTGCAATAATGTGTACTCTCTACCCGATTATCTCTCTTAGGCATGTATCTATTTGAAATTTCTTGAGATCATTCAGTTAGTTGGTCCTACAGAGCCATCCATCCAGTCCTCTGCTCAGGTCTGTTGGTCTTTTATCCAAGCCTTGCAAGAGGATTCAAATTCTGGGACAAAATCTAACCTGGAAAATGCTACTTTTTTGAACTAAGCACTATCCATCTCCCTTTTTTAAATCCACTCTGCCCAGCTTTAAAATTTTTTAGCGGATACATATGATTACATCTCTGAGGATGGATTTACTCTCCTAGAGCAGAGATAAACTGAATACGTGCCTGCCTGCTACGGGGTAGCTATACCCTATGTTTTTAAACCTCTTTCTGTGTTTCTTTTCTGGGAAAATGCTAGAGAAGGAAGGAACGTTAGGAAGATCCGAATTAGAAGCACTAGAAGCACTTAGTAGACTCTCCTTTTGGATTTGTGTAAATGACCACAGTGCATGTAGAAGCTAGCCTTATCATCTACTTCATGTTCTCTGCCTTTACGTCTTTGGGAACTATTTCTGCCTGAAAAATGTGTTCCTAGAGCACATTTTCAGAGGCCCTTTCCCTA
>NW_010392702.1:8988-16056 GCF_000710305.1 Buceros rhinoceros silvestris
CTACAGAACTGGGAATGGCTTTCTAACCCAGCCTTCTCCAAATTAAAACACAAAAAAGATTTGACAGAAATTCAGATGCAGAAATTCACATGAGTTTTGCAATCTCTCCATCTTGATTAAAAATGAAAATTATGAAAGAAATTGAATGCTTTGTCACTTCAAATAAAAATGACATTTCTTTCCTATAGGCCTGATTTTACTTCTAAGCTAAAAGTTCTAAAATGCTCAAATACACAAATAATATTTTATGCCAGGCCAAATGAAACATTTTATCTGATCCAAGATATTCTATGGAGTTTTTTATTTGCCAAATCTTTGTAGGTCAACTCAGATGATTTTATTTATTTTTTTGAATTGACAGCAAACAAACAGAGGTGAACCAGTTATTCACACAGCTTTAGTTGAAAATTATCTTAAAATATAGGGTTTGGTCATGAAAGCGAATGACCTCCAGTTCTAGATATGTTTCTTCTTGGCTATATTCCCCAAAAGATTTGATTTTGCCTTCCCAGCCTAAGTTTTAGTTCTCATGTGTTTATTATTTGATAATGTGCCAGCGAGTGTACTTGTAGGAGATCAGCTGTACACCAAAGATTATTTTCTTGCTGTGTTAGTTGGATTCTTAAGCTGCTTGTGGCTTTTTTGATGTTGGAGTTGATTTTATTCTACTGTCTGTCTGGGATATATCACTGCTGCAACTGGAGTGCCAGAAGTTGTATGCACAAATGAGGCTAAAGCGTAATTCTCATTATAGGTATAAGGAGTTTTATCTGATTCTGTCCTCTTGGTTAGGTTGATTCTTTCTGGACAAAAATCTAAGTAAATTAATTACTGATGTAACAATCCAACACTGCTTTATGTAACATGCACTTAACTTATCTGAAGGACTTTAATTGAAAGCATAAAATACAAATACTAAATGTGTTTCCCTTGACAGGTCCCCTGATAAGTAAAAGATGCCTAGGAACACAGTAGTACTTGTGGAGATGCCAGAACTGAAGCCCTGGCTTGGTACGGCACAGTGCAGTGGGGCAGGTTCCTGTCAGCTCTGGGAGCAGAGCTCAGGCATTTCTGCAGTCCAGACAAGTCCATTAGCCTCTGCTGACGCTTGGAAGCCCTCAGCTAATACTGCTTTCCTAAACAATGATGTACTTTGAGCTATTATACACCGTTGTGTTTTTCTGAGAGAGTATTTAGGATGCAGTGATTAGGAGATATGTTATCTGCTCCCTTGTAAGGTGAAACTGGGGTAGATAAATGGAATTTTCTGATTGCAGAACAATAATCTTCTCAGCTTCTCTGGCCTTTCTGAGAAGGAGGGAAAGGTTTGCTCACCTCATCTACACTTTCTTCTTTAACCTCTCTGTGTAACTGTGAACAGCTGCAATATGTCAAAAGCCACAGGTGTCAGTGCAGGCAGCAGCTCAGATATTAAGTTGAAGGAACATTGCATTAGCTATTTAACCAATTAACAAGGCTGTAAGGGGGGCCATCTGGAATAAATCTGCAAAGCAAACAGTTCACAGAAACCCAACAGGCAGCTCTACGGATTGTTGTATTTGTATGGTACTTCATTAGAAAATAAACATGTACCTTCCATCTCAAGCATGAAGCCAAGCAGTGTTAAAGCAGATCTCTGATAGTTAATACAACTGTCTCTATTAAATGACACATTTGTAAGGTTGTGTGAATCACTGCAAGGAAGAGGTTGTGAAAAATAGTGACTGCAGTTATGTGCTGGCACAGCCAAAACCACTGCTCCTGAGTTAATGCAGAAATGTATTTTTCCCTTGGTTTGTGGTTGCAAACCCCTGTTTTGATAACATTGCTAATATCAGCTAATGATTCAGCATGCAGAGAAGGACCAAATCATGCATTAGCAAACTGGAATAAACCAGTCAGCTTTAGCCTGCTCCTGGCACTTCATACTTTGCTGTGTTTATATTTTTCTCCATTAGAGACCCACAGCAGGAGCCATAAAATTCGTCATCATTAGATTTATTTCTGCCAAGGTTTTGCTGAACACACACTAGCCTATAGCACAGAAAAGTTGGACCAGGCTAGCACTGATGCCTCAAGTATTAACCATCCACTCTTTTCTTCCTTAAGGCCCTTTCTGAGCTCCAAGGCCTCAGAAGCAGAAAGTGTTGCAGTTTCCCAACACAGATCCTAAGCAGCCTCACTGCACTGATGGACATCTCTACAAGGACTGGTGTATCAGCTAGTGGAGCTCACTGCACCTCCACCTGGTGGTCGGAACAAACTCAGGACTTTGAAGAGCTCCTGGGAGAGCCTTGGCAAGAGCTCCAGAGCTCAGGCTCCTGGGAGAGCTAAGACAAAGCACATGGGATGCATTTATCAGACAGCTGAGGAAGCAGCAGCGATAACAGTACCAACACAATCAACAAATACGGGGCTCATGGGAAATGCATGGTTTATAGCAGAACAAATGGCATTTCTACAACTAATTGGTATAAGTACACAAGGAAACAGATTACTTGTCACAACAGCACCTATTAGAAATAGGGCATTTTCAGACTGATCGAATTTTCCAGTTTTCTATACCAGAAAATCTTAGAAATTGGTGTAGTAATTTCAATAATACATCTAGTTGCAGAACATTCAAGCAAACTTCCATTTGCAAAGTGTTGTTCAGGTATGTAAATAGTACGACTTGGTATCGAGTGCAGGATTAAATCTGACCATTTTTAGATCTTTTTTCCAGAAAAAGAAAACACTCTGATATGGCTAGGAAGCAAAATAACACATTTAGCACTGCTCTGCCTCACCAGACCTGCTAAGAAACCATCAGATGGGGCAGAACACCACACATCTGTGTCTATCCAGCTCATGACGTTTAGTTCAGGTACCTTGATGGAGTGGCACATTGTGTTGTAGAGACGTAACATACACCATAATTATGCTTATCAGTCTGCTCATGCCATAATTAATTAGGGAGCTGTTCTGAAAACCAAGGCTTTTGGATATATACAATGATGACAATTAAAATGTTGGCATTTGTCAACAGTTATTTTGCCCCAGGCACTACCTAAGGAGACAGAGTTTGTCTGCTCTATACGTGGAACTGAAATAACCATGGTAACTCTGGGTATATAGCGACATTTTAATGATCACTACTACCTGTCCTCAGGCCATCACTTGCAGAATGAAATGGTCTGTCAAGAAGCAGATGAATACAGTGGCATCCATACAATGCATGAAAAATGTTAAGTATTAGGAATTTAAGCCATTTATATCTACCTCAGAAGGGAAAAAGAGAGATAAACATAATACCAAAGCACGTATTACGAAGAAATAATGAAACTATCACATCCTACTGCAGCAACTGCACTAAAATGTCAGTATCTACCAAGAGCTAAAACAAATTGGTATCTAAGATACCAAAATTATTTCCAATTTTAAGTATAAGTGCCTCTTACTCCATCCTGATTTTATAAATAGCAGCAGCAGTATCAAATGTCTTTCATGCAGGGTCACTGCCAAACTGCAGGAGAAAAAGTATCAGTTAAAAACCACAGCAATTCTCAAGGAAAGAAGGGGATGCAATACAGTACTTCATTAACACTTGCATACAATCTGAACTGTTTTTAAAGGAAAAGATAGTGGAATCCTCTATTTTACTTTTTTTCTCACCATTCTGATGAGAAATTTGGTTTCTTGAAGTGTTCAGGAATTATACTATTTTCCCCATGGTGAGGGAGAGGATTTGAGTGTATATAAAAGTATCTGTAAAACTGTCTTGTAGTTAGAAGTTTCACTTACCAAAATGAAGAGACAACCAGAGGCAAGTTTTGTGTGTTCAGGAATAGTAGAAAACACGGACAAAATCAAGCAACCAAACACAAGGAGAAAACTGAAAAAGAAAGAATATTAATAATTGTTAATACTTTTCAGAACGCTGACCCAGTATCTATAACGATCCTACTTCACCAATATTAACAGAAGACAATCAACAAAGAGTCTTCATTAATAGAAGGAAATTCAACCACTACTTAACTTGGTTCATTAAAGACATTAGACTATCCTGTTACTAAATCCACATGCTTCTGAGCAGCACTGGCAGAATTAATGGAAACAAACACAAGAAACAAGATTTTCTTGGAGAAATGACTCAATACTCACACACTACTTTTGGTATCACTATCCCCTACCTTCATATAATCCAGATACTCTTAGTGGCTTTAAAGAAAGATCACCAGTGGAAGAGTCCTCTCTGAAAGGAAGTCTGAAAAATCATTTCTCCCACAAATGACCACAAATATCTGCTATATAAAGTTATTGAAGAGCTAAGATACATACTGCACCGAACTGTCTATCTGAAACAACTTTGTTCTGAGCAACAGAATTTAGAAGCTGAGAGGTAGCTGAGTGATGGCATTAATGTCCTAAATGAACAGTCTGGGAACATACTTAATATCATATAATCCACCAAAGAACTTAAAATAAAGGATGGAATTAAGAAAGTCTTACAGAAGTTGTGCAGTTACAATCAGGAAAACATGACCACAATTTTCAGCTTGCATGAGCTTGCATGTTTCATAGTACTGATGAATACAAGCAGGCAAAGCAAAGCACTGACAAGCTGCTACACCTGTTTGTGAGGAAGATGCAAACACTCGGCATCTCTATAGGAATTCGTGCATATCCCAAGTCTGTTTCTTACAGCGTACAGCACGTGGTGCTTTACGTGAGCCTGCAGAGCTGATATTCCTCCGAGGCCTATACTATGTATGATATGGAACATCCTTTCCTATTGTACTACTTCATCAGTAATAAAACCACTGTGTTGGTGAAACCATCTATGAATTGGATCAGAAAATAAGTTCATTCCACTCACAATACCACAGACTAAGCAGCAGCCTTGCAGCACACTGAGTGCAAGGTTGTGCGTGTTCTATATTCTTGCACTAGATTTTCAAGTAGTAATAATTGATTCTAACAATATTTTGCTAATTTTCTTCTTAAAACACTGGTCAGTCATGCTAGGCAATGAGTCAACGAACTCAGGCAAGCCTTTGACTTTTGTCTGAATTGCTGAGTCTCTTGCTAGCAGATGATCTAACCCAACAATGAATAGGTATTGTAGTTAATGCAGATACACGTGTAAGAAAGTGCAAATGGCTCCTTCCTGATACAAAATAGACTCAGATCTCTTCCTGGGACAAAGGGAAAGAAAGCATAGAAATTACTGATTTATAGAGAAGGTGCATACACTCTTCAATATGATGTGTCCTTTAACCAACACAATAATTCTCAAAACATAGAAAGCAGCATTTCAGAAAATTACTGGGGAGTGTGTTTCTGACAGTTGAACATCCCTCAGAAGAGTGCTCTCATACGTTAGCATGCTGAGATGTCCTAGCATACATGTATCCAGCTGCTGAGGGAAGTGAATTTTTCCCACTATTTGGTATTGAAAGACCACATCTGGAGTGTTGTGCCCAGTGTGAGGCACCCCAGCACAGGAAAGAGATGGACAGAATGAAGGCAGCCCAGTGGCCCTCCACCAAGGTGGTCGGGACCGCAGTTCATGACATACATACAAGCTGTGTAGGGTGGTCAGCACAGTGAAGGGAAGGGATACCATCCAGAGGGACCTTGACAGGCTTGAGAGGTGGGCCAATGCAAACCACATGAAGTTTGACAAGGCCAAGTGCAAGGTCCTGCACCTGGGACAGGGCAACCCCAGGCACAAATACAGGCTGGGCAATGAGTGGATTGAGAGCTGCCCTGTGGAGAAGGACTTAGGGACACTGGTTGGCAAGAAGCTCAACATGACCTAGCAATGTGCATTTGCAGCCCCAAAACCCAACCACATCCGGGGCTGCTCAAAAGAAGCATGGCCAGCAGGCCAAGGGAGGTGCTTCTGTGCCTCTGCTCCGTTCTGGTGATAACCCATTTGGAGTACTGTGTTCAGCTCTGGGTTCCCCAGCATAAGAAAGACATGGACCTGCTCGAGTAAGTCCAGAGGAGAGCCACAAGCATGATCAGGGAGCTAGAGCTACTCCTATGAGGACAGGCTGACATAGTTGGGGTTAGTGAACCTGGAGGTGAAAAGGCTCTGGGGAGACCTTATAGAGGACTTCCAGTACTTAAAGGGGGCCTACAGGAAAGATGGGGGAGGACTTCTTACAAGGGCATGTGGTGATAGGACAAGAGGTATCAGATTCAAACTGAAACAGGATAGATTTAGATTCAATAGTAGGAAGAAATTCTTTACTGTGAGGGTGGTGAGACACTAGAACAGGTTGACCAGAGAAGTTGGGGATGACCTGTCCTTGGCAGTGTTCAAGACCAGGGCAGACAGGACTTTGTGTAACGAGGACTTCTTACAAGGGCATGTGGTGATAGGACAAGAGGTATCAGATTCAAACTGAAACAGGATAGATTTAGATTCAATAGTAGGAAGAAATTCTTTACTGTGAGGGTGGTGAGACACTAGAACAGGTTGACCAGAGAAGTTGGGGATGACCTGTCCTTGGCAGTGTTCAAGACCAGGGCAGACAGGACTTTGTGTAACCTGATCTAGTGGAAGGTGTCCCTGCCCATGGCAGAGGGGTTATAACAAGATGATCTTTAACATCCCTTCCAACCCAAACCATCCTATGATTCTATGATTTTATGATTCTATAATACAGGAGAGGCTGAGCAGAGCAGGACAAAGGGAGGCTGAGACCTCTGCCTGTTGTTCTCAGCTACCTCAGCTAATTCTGATTATAAAGAAGGCAGAGAGAACACAATTTGCAGGAAAGAGAATTATGATTACCAATAACGAAAAAAAGTCAGAGTGAAGGGGGTTCAGCACCAAAACAAGTTGCCCAACAAGACTGTGAAATCTCTGTCCCTGGAGATTTCAGAACTTGACTAGAAAAGGTCCTGGTCTGACTTTGAAGTGAGTTCTGCTTTGAGCAGGAGATTGGACTAGATGACCTGAAGAGGCCTTTTTCCAACCTAATTTCTTTTGTGATTCTAACTACTGGATACAAGCAATATATGTTATTGCATCTGCCTCCACTTACGCTTCAGGAGCTAAAACTGCTCTTTCCC
>NW_010392702.1:16157-16976 GCF_000710305.1 Buceros rhinoceros silvestris
CCTTATTACATATGGACTTTCCATAATGCTGTAATACAGTACTGCTGTAATACAGTACTGCTGTAATATATCCAGTAAAATAGATAAAAAGTCG
Source organism: Buceros rhinoceros silvestris (assembly GCF_000710305.1). Taxonomy (NCBI): domain Eukaryota; kingdom Metazoa; phylum Chordata; class Aves; order Bucerotiformes; family Bucerotidae; genus Buceros; species Buceros rhinoceros. The sequence goes on from NW_010392702.1 coordinate 16,252, forward strand.
GGGTGTTTTAGAATTTCTAGTAGACAATCTGATGTGCAATGAGACTAGACATTGGGGGCACATTTTGTAGCGTACCACTTAACCGCTGGGGAGAAGTTCTACACTGAAAATCCAGTCTGGTAGAAAGTTGTATATAAGCTCTGCTAAGAACTGCAAATAAAACAGTATCTAGTAGGGTAAAGGGCATCTCTGGCATATACCATTGGCAAGTCTATCTTCCAGACTAAAGAAAGATACAGATCAGCAAATATATGCTTAAAAGTTTCATAAAAGAGTCATTCAAGTGGTCAACCACCTTGTGAGCAATTTTGCGCCACTTCCCCCCACTTTTTTAAAAAGGAAAATCTCCTCTAATGTTACTGGTAGTTCCAGCAGCTACAGTCTTCAGATACAATCCCCCTATAATTACATCCTACTGACATAGGCATAAATGTGGTTTCTCCTCATTAAGACTTGCACAGAGGGCAAAATAAAATTAAGAAGTGACTAAGAATTTATGGTAAAAGGATGTAATTTACTTTTGCTGAATTTCTTCAGTCTTGAATCAGTTAAAATTATATTTTCTTACTTCCTTTGTGTTTAGGTATTAAAAATTGCTCTTGTTTAGTTGTATTCCAGTAATACCAACTGAATTGGAGGCCCAGTTGTACTGGGACTTGTCCAAACACACAAGTTTTCACTTGGAAGAGATCTCTTATAGCACAATTATAAAAGACAGACGCAGC
>NW_010392702.1:17070-19564 GCF_000710305.1 Buceros rhinoceros silvestris
GCAGGAATAAAGCAAGCTTGCTCCCATATCACAGCTGGAGACTATGGCACAGGAAAGGTAAGGGACTTGCCCAAGGTTACATAGAAAGTCTTTATATGTGGAATAAACCTGAACATTTTCAGTCCCACCCCTGTCCTGCAGTCACAAAACCATCCTCCACTCACCCACCATTTATGTCGCTGTAGTTCCTCAAGACCATGATTTAGAAGATCACTGTTGGGCAAAGTGTTAACTCACGGCAGATGTGAAAAGTAATTCAGGAGAGGGAATCAGTAAAGTTAAGCAGTGTGTTAATTAAAATAAAGAAAAATATTCAGAAAAGCCAGGTGCAGTTTAGATTAGCACCTGGTAGACATAGTTCTGGGATTATCCATGAAAAACAGAAACAATCATCACAGCGATACATAAGAATAGTCTTGGAAAGATATTTTTCCAGACCTCTATAACCTTTTGCTCTCAGTTTTTCTAGAAACTCTAAATGGATTGGAGCATTGTTATTAATTAGTATTATTAAAGAACAAAAGAAAAATGTTTGCATTCATCCACCCACACATTCAAGTCTTGACCCTCTATCCCTCATTCCTCCCTCCAACACTGAACTGCCATTCAGCATATTATGTCCAAAATTAGACTGCAAGCACTTTGGGGGGAGGGGAGAAACCCAGTCCTATTAGCATTGCAAAACTAAAAGCATACTTCTAGGTGTTGTAAAACACACCAATAGTAACAAAAGTAAAAAGATCAAGTGTTCTGGAATATTTTCTGTAGTTTATTTACCACTGAGGTACTTTCCTTCAAAGTAAACCAATAGTTAGGATTCACTTTCTATCTTTTTTAATGTAATATGTTTACCCAGGCCATGCAGTGAAAGCACCTTTCTTTTTCCCCAGCTAGAACTGAAGGCGTGAAGGATACAGCAACACCTTTCACCTGGCTGGATGTTAAAAAAGGATCTGTCCAGCAAAAATAAATCCCTACGTTTCACACGCCATGGTGGTCAAAGTGTATCAGAAGTCGTTCTTTTCTGTCATAAACCATTTCTCCAGTGACAGATGGAGCGTAGAGGACTGCATTAAGGCCTGGACAGTCATTTTATAACCCTCAGTAGAGGAAAAAGTATTTCTGAATGCCATCCTTTGAACTGTGTGCTATGATACATGCTATACTAAAGGATGCTGCTGTAGGTAGGGAATAGTACAAAGCTAAACACAGAACAATTATATTTGGCCTCTAGTGGCTCATATATTTGTTCAGACTGAAAAATACAGATGGTCTTTCCTCATGCATTCAGTATCATATAGTAAAACATATGCCTTAGGCAGCAACTTCCCATAAAATTATTAAAGCCCTGCCATAGTCCTGTATTTTATCACAAGCAGCAACTTCCATTTTGTTTCATCAGTAATCAGTTTTGCTGCAGATCCTTTCATCTTACTCTCCTGTTTCTGAAAGCACACACTAATTGGAGAAAAGCCAGTTTATGAAAGATGATGTAACTCAGAAGCTTTGATATTTATTCAACCTGCCTCTCATAAACTTTTCTTACTGGTTAATTAGGAACAACCAATTCTCCATTTATTTAATTTTCAACAGAATTTTACTATAGTTCATGATTTAAGGGCTGTTCATATGGAAGAGGATGTTCAGCTTAAAGCAGTGGTTAAAATATTACTCACGGAATATAATAAGTATAAAAAATAGACTTAGGGAAGATCTTTAAAAGCTATTTTGCTACATTATTTATGGCTAGAATTAAAATAATCAAAAGTTAAACATCTGCAAACAGTTTTATGATCTCTCCTGTAAATAATAAAAATGTATCACTGTTAAAGTGACATAATTAAGTGATTAGACCACCAGAGTTATGTTCCAGTACTATTTGAAGTCTGATTTAATCCCCATAAATGCAAGGACATTCAGGATTATGACCAAAAATGTTTGCACACCATTATCAGTGCCATTGTCCTGGATTTTGTATGGTAGGTAGAAAATACTTGAAAGCTTTTGCTAACCTTAACTACCACCAAAAATTAGCTCTTACTTTTCCCACTGGTACAAAGTCAGAACTAACGTATTTGCTTGCAAAGTTACAGAAAGCTGTTTGCATTCACGAGGTCTGAGTCTACATATTAGAGTCCCTCCATAAGCAATTCCTTCCTACAGCCAGGAGCAGGGCCCGTGTTTTCTTAACAGTGATCAGGGTCTTGCTCAGTGGAGTATGCAAATACCACCTTTAAGTGATTTTTGCATTCCTGAATGCATAAAATCTGGGTGAGGCGTTAGATAAATAAATGCGCTGAAGATTATGCTGGATGTATAGCACCAACAGATCCATTACAGGTTTAGATAAGTGGATGCAACACCCATTAAAAACCCTATAAAGGAAGGAAAGAAACAGACGGTCACTCATGGAACTGTTATACTTTCATCGGGACCATCAGTTTCTCACAAAAAGCATAGAGACAGATATTTGATTATCAGGTTGCCCTACACG
>NW_010392702.1:19649-47059 GCF_000710305.1 Buceros rhinoceros silvestris
AGGTCTATGCCTCGACTAGATGCTATCAGTACTCTCACCCCTCTTGGTGTGTGAGAAGGGGAGAATTCACAGCTTCAGTGTGCCATGGAGCTGATGGGAACAGAGAAAAACAGCATCTCCCGGACTTAAGAGTTCCTGTTACATAAACAACAATTTGCAAGGCACTAAGTTCCCACAGAGGAGAAAGCATGCATAGTGTTGGGCTGAGAGCTGGTGTACTATGCTGCATCCCTGAGCAGATGTGCATGATCAAGACAGCAAGGCAGAAGAAACCTGACAGCTCCTGTCAGCCTCAGTGCACTTCCTGGGGTCTCTAAGCAGACAGTTCTTAGAGGTGGGTAGAAATACCCTCTCCGAACGTATACAGAAAGACAAATGCCAAAGCATTTTCCTAACTTCAGCAAGAAGTGAAAGTGGAAACTTCAGCTAGTGCAAGCGTGAGGAGGACATTTCTGCAGGTCCTGCAGTATCTCCCTTAAAAAGTAATCTTTTCAACATTTCTATAAAACAGATAATGTGCTGCTGACATGGTGGAAAAGAATACAGTTTAACAGTTTTGATAGTGCAAGCCATGTGGATTAAATTTTCCATCATTTATAGTTTCAATGTGACTTGTTTATGCAAGAAAATGAGATATGACAAAGGTTATTACAATTTGTTAAAAGTGTTTGACAACAGCCGCATGGAGAATAAGCGCTTTTCCATAGAAAAAGCTCATAAATTTCTCCTGTAGGCTTTCTTTAAAATGACTTGCACTTCAACCTTTTCTGCAAGTGGAAGAGCGTAACCCGTTAAAGGCTTGGTACTACACTGCCTTCTGCCCAGAAATAACACAACCCTGTCTGTGGAGAGGTGGAGTATGAAGACCTCATTGTCTTAAAATGTGAGAACAAACTGGATAGAAAACTTTAAAAACTATTTTTGAGATAAAAAAACATATTTGGAGCAATCCCAATTTTTAATATATTTTTCTTTGGATTAATTGTTACCTTTTTCAGAAATAGAGAAATTTGAGCTGAATTTCATGTCTGAAATTTTTTAAGAACTGAACTTGCTGCTGAAGAAACTTGTTTAGAAAGATGAGTTTTGTAAGGCACTAATGAATAAATATTATTTAAACGATATTTTATTTGTCATTCACCTATGAAATGTTTATTCATTCTAAAAATCCGTACGGTTCATCAAGTATGAAAGAGGTTAAGTTTGCAGTGTTAAAAAACCCACTGTGTTGTCAACCTAAACCGACCTTTTCTGTCATAACTTTGAGGAGTCAGTTTTTTAGCAATGTCCGCTAAGTGATTGCTTTATATTGACAAAGCAATGAAAATGCTATAACAGGAGATGTAATCAAAACCAAGCAAATTCAATAGCTCAGATACCTATGGGACACCAACAGAAGTGTCATTAAGTGCACATTTGATAATTCATTCCGTCATAGACAAAAACACCCCATCAAGGTAAATTTCTCCAGAGTTCTATAAAGCAGGCATCATTCTTCCCTGAGCAAGCACATTTGCTTAAAAGAAAAAAAAACAAAATGGGAAATGCTTACTCTGATGGGTTTAATGCTCACAGATACTTGTGACCTAGATATTTTCTAAAAGGATTTCATTAGCTTCAGTGGGAGACATTTTGACACAGAAATAAGAATAAAGCATATATGCTTTCAGTTTTTAACTACTTTAAAGATCAGGAAGTGTAATACTGATCTGCATTCCAGGATCCTTGTTTGCACTTACAGGTGCCTCAAATGTGTAGAAAAATGACAGAACACTCCTTTTGTCACAGCCAAAGAGTAAGTGCTTTTGTAGACCAAAATTTTCAAATGTGAATGTTTGAATTAGTAAACAGAATCTGGTTTTCGGGAACTCTATAGGTATTTTTTTTTTCTTTTGCATCACATAGCCCCAATTCCCAAAGACAGGTGGTACCTCACCTAGCAACTTTTGCTTCACCAGAGATATTTCCCAAGAAAATTAATTTAAAATATGAATAGAAACCATGTGGTATTTATCACTGAGCCTTAGTTGCAGCATTTATATAGTTTTTTAGAACATATACCAAATAAGATAAAAACTTTATTATAATGCAATGGAGAAAATTAAAAGACTTACAGTATGAAGCTGGAGAAATGAAAACCACTGCACAATCTTTTATTGTAAAATAATTTGTCCATTGCAGTCTATTTATTCTAACATCGTCCACAATCTAGGGCAACAGGAAATACTCAAATAACCTTTTCCTGTAAAAGTGTTTGCTAACACACTGTACTCACATCTCTTGCTGACCAGAAAAATAATCTTTAATATAAGAAACATGTGGATGTGTAAGGAAGAAATGTGTTCTGGTAAACAGCAGCATAATCCATTTCAAAAACAGCTTTTCAGGTCTTCAGGTTTTAAGACAGAAATATAGCCACTACCATGTATTTGTTTTTTTGAAGTAAGAGAGCAAAATCAAAAGAACAGAAAAATTGTAGGGCTGCTGGGTAGTTTTTTATGCCACAAGTAGCAGTCCCCTCTTTGTCCAGTCCCAGTCCACTGCTGGGAGTACAGCTCTGGCTCCGGTGAAGCTAAGGCATGATTGATTGTAATGGGGCCAGATATCAGTCACCTTCATTATCTAATCGTCTACCAGTGGCAAACAGTGCCACAGCTTCGGCAGTTAAAACTAGGTAGAAAACATACTTGGTTGGTAAGAAAAGCCTCTAATAGTCTCTGGAGTTAATCCCACTCATTGTGACTCAGATCGACCCCTAGTAAATCACACTGTGCCTGGGAAAGGCACTGTTTCTCCTGATGATGTACACCATTAAATGGTGAGGGCTGCCAGTAGCACCATTTGCCCTGGGTAAAAAAATACTTTCCTAGACAATTCCTGGGTATGGTCTAGGAGTTAGCATGGATGAAAATTTTCTCTGGACTTTCTAGTATATCTTTTACTATGGACAGGTACTTCTGGATGTCAAGCTATTGTGTTGAAAAAATATTATTATACTTAGGTATAATACCCAAGTACTATCAAATGAGCATATTTAAAAGGTGAGATGTAACTTACGATCAATGAGAATATCTTGATATTGTTTTACACCTTAACTGAAGGTAAAGGACGGAGGCAGTGTGTTTTGAATATTCAGGTGCCTGCTGGGATTAAACTACTTGCAAGATTTGGGATTAAGAAAATTAGCCCAACGACTATGATAGGTTGATACTGTGGGAAGCAGCCAAGGATCAGCTGTGCATTTTCACTTACTATATTCCATCCTCTTAAAGAGCTCTGGAACACAATTCACTCTCCTTATTTCTCGTATTTTTCTCCAGTAATGTATTGTATATCAGATTTTCCTTTGGTTTTATGTTTGTTTTTCAGTGGTTTATGGTCAGTAACATAGAGAATTAAAGAGTTCTTTAGGGGAAAGGACCACTCAAATGCAGTCATGCAAATACACTGCTGCAGTACATGAGTAAAAGGAATTCCTTTTCATCATATTCCTTAAAAAGATATCTTAGTAACCCTTGGCTACTTCTATAATTTGTTACTATTCCAGAGATATGAATGAAGTAGTACCCACAAATCCTCCAATAATAGCTTTCCAGAGCTGCAAAATAACACAGTTATTATGGCAGCAATGTTCACTTTCATGATACAGTTGAAGAATCTATGGGATACTTGGCTTTGTATGGGGATTCCAGTTTATTCGCTGTCACTAAATGCTGTTAAGTCTCACATGTTATCAGAATACTGGATAAGACAATAACCCATAGTTTGTTTTGTTTTGTTTTGTTTTTTAAATAGAGAAAGGTATTTTATGTGGAAGCATCAGAGTTTTGATGTGTATACACCACTATATCATCCCGCGATTAAGACAGGGATGATTTAGTACGTTTATAACATACTGAAGGACAGAAGAATATTTTTAAACTCTCCATGCAGGAGAATGAGGATGAAAGAGCAACTCTGTCCTGAACAAAACCATATATTCATGACAGAATTTCAAAAATAGTAAGCATGTACACAGCATTTAAAAGTCCAGGTTACCTTATAGCCTCAACACCCCTCATAACTACCACAGAAATCTAAGCAGACACAAATGCCAGGGCTGATTAAACTTGGAAGAATAATGTCACAATGGCATCAAGAATAAATGTCTTTGAAAATTTCTTTAACATACCAAAATCCAATCTTTTTTCTCTAATTTATTAACTAACAGCTGGATTTTGGTCTTTACTGAAACCTTACAGTTGACTTCAGTGGACGTATGGCTTGTGTTGGAAATTACGAGCTGACTCATAAATATTACAAAGAAAATCCAGTTAATTTCCTATAGTTTTCTCTCAGAAGTAAACAAGGATATAAATGGAACACAGAATATTTTTCTAACGTAATGCACTGTTAGTGTTAAACTTACTTCTAAGACTTGATCACTGCACTAGCTTTAGGTAAACTGCATATAGTTTGATACCACTCTATTAGACTTGTTTTCCTTAATCTAAATAAGTAAGTTCTGTGCTTTCTGGAATCTGAAGTGCCCTGTTTTGTTGCTAGGTGGCAGTACTAACAGACCAGGACCTGATAGCAGAAGCATGTGAGATTGCAAAAGAAGAAGAATCTCATCTTGAAGGGTTCAAATGATGATGAGAATTTCCTGGGTTTAATGTATTTATAGCCACACTTATCTCCTCTCTCCATGCGGTTCTGTGTTCATCATGATACCGACTTGAAAGCAGCACAAACTCTCAAAAATAGGGGGAAGTGGGGTGCTGAACTATTTCCTTGTATGCTTTAAGTTTCTCAGTGTTTAAAAGCAAAGAGCAGGCACTAGGCCTTGCTGTGGTGGGTACAACAAACAGCTTGTGGTTTTGTATCACACACTGCGCTGAGAACACAACAGTTCTCACAGTGACCTAAAGCAAGATGCAACATTTACTGTTTAAAATGAGGCTTTATTCTGTCTGAGTCTTTCCAGTCAAAGCCCAACGATGTGACTCATTTTCCTCTATTTTTCAGGGGCTTTTATCTCGTAATCACTACAGTTGCAAAGAGGGTTACATAATTTCTTCTGTGCATCAGACAAGGCATTCTGAAGTCCCTACAAAGTACTGCTGGTAAGCACACCAGCAGTGGCTCAGTGCAGCAGCACGGAAGGGCAGCACCTTGTGTGCCCAGAGCAGGACCTGCCTCTCCTGGGATGTTTGCGAGGAAGTCAGCTGCTGCTCACACGTCTGGCTTCTGTGTGACAATGGTATGCTTATACATTGCTTTGGCAATAATAATATTTTTGCTTTGATAATGAGTTATTTCATTAAATGCTGAGTTGCAAAGGTTCTAGAACAAGTATTATGCTTATGCAGAATGTTAAATACACAAAGTGATCACTTATTTTCCATACAGGGAAAAACCTGCCCTTTGAGCTTCTTAAACATGTTAAAGCTGCTGCTTGACTGTTTGCAACAACATTTGAAAGTGCTTTTAATTTCTAGCATTTTATCTTACAGTGGCTTGCACTCTTTGCCAAAATCCTTCTGCTCAGACATCAGTGTGAAGCAAGCCTGCATTTTTAAGACATGTTACAGGCACAGAGATAACTTTATATGAATTTTTACTTTAGCAGATCAGTTTCCTTTCACAGGTGCTAATCCTGTAAGCACTTACTCAACTGTTCAAGATCAGATTAGATGGGCCTTTGAGCAACCTGATCTGGTGGAAGATGCCCCTGCCCACAGCAGGGAGGTTGGACTGGACGGTCTTTAAAGGTCCCTCCCAACCCAAACCATTCTTTGATACTATGATCTATGTGCAGAGTTTAATCGGAGTTGACTGGGAGTACATACTTCCAAAGACCGACTGTATACTGCAAGGCTAGAGAAGAAGCCCTGGAGATTCCTTTGTTAACCTCATAGTGAAAGTCAGTTTTCTAAAGCTTCAATATACCAAGTATTAGCCTTCAGTAGCTGCATATAACATCCTAGTGAACAGGATTGTAATTTCCCACAACTAGGGGACAGACAAACATACATGTCTGCTGGAAGCAGAAAAATACCTCTCACTACAAGAAGGTGCTGTTAGTTGGTGTATCAAAGAATGATTCCTGGCTGTGCAAGTGCCGAGGGAACATGTCTCTGTTGTACCTCTATGACTCCCATCACAGCATCTTACACCCTTCAGTGTACTCAGTCCAGACAACTCCATCTTGAGACCCAGGAGTGTTGTTTTTCTATATTAACAATGTGAAGCGGAGATACACGATATTTTGGCCTCCTATGATTCATAAAGATTTACATTAAAAATCAGTAGAGGCTAGACACTGCAGGTCTCTTGCAAATTCTGAATTTCTGAGAGTTTAAATTCTTAACTGTCTTTAAAATGTTAATTCAAGAAGCTTGTGAGAGTTGAGAATTGGTCCTTCCAAGGCTAGGAGTGATTTAAGCTACGTATGGGATCCAAACAGAGCACTTGCACAGCCAGGAATCATTCTTAGTTGAGGTATACCAGCTGATTGCACCTCCTTGTTGTGAGAGAGGTGTGTCTTCTAACAGAGATGCATGTCTGCCTGTCTCCTAATTGCTCAGGAAACCTCACAAGCGAGAGAGTGGATTCAGGGTAAACCAGAAATGTTGTATATATTTATCTGAAAAAATCAAGTTCTGCCAGCTGTACCACCTTCTTTTCATATATTTTGTGACCTGTTCTAAACATTTATTTATGTAAATTTAAAGAATAAATGCTGAGCAGGACTAGGCATTTTGATTTAACTGAAAAATCATGTAACAGCATCTGTCCAGCCATATGAGAGCACACAGATGAAAAAATAAACCAATGAGCCAATATTTCAAAGCAACAGAAACCCTTTCCAAATTAACAAGATCATTTACTCAAACCTTCCTATAAAACTGTATGAAATATATAGTTTTGCAGTATGCCCAGAGCATCATCGAGCTCAGACAATCAAAGGCAAAAAAATAATCAAGGACCTAGCTGTTAAAGTCATCATATAAATTCCTAACAAAACTAAAGTTACACTGGCTTCTTCTACAAAGGGCGTTCATAAAAACCACAGTCTCATATTGGCTGGAAGGGACCTCCAGCAGTTTGCTTGTCCAAACGCCTGCTGAAATCAAGTTCAATTACGTCAACTTGCTCCGGGCCACGTCCAGTCGAGTGGTGAATATCTGCAGGGAAGGAAGCTCCATGGCCTCTCTGGGCAGCCTCATGCATCACCCAACTGTCTGCATGGTTACAATTTTTTTTCTTAGGAATGAGTTGCAATTCTTACATAAGAAGCACTGAGCATCAAATTACTCCTCCAAGTATAATCACCAAATTTCATTTCATTTTTAGATCACCAGACTACATCAATCAACCTACTAGATTAAGAACAAGTGGACTGGTCCGCATTCTCATCCTTCTGGTCCTAATCTCTTACAGTTACCTTCTCCCTACCTCTATAACCTCACTTAGTTTGCACATTTCAGTTGAATATCTGTAAACCTAACGTTGAAGCGCTGTCAGATATCAAAGCATTTCAACCTAAAATAGTCTCACAGTTCTCTGTAGTATCCTCATTATCTGGATTGCTATACTTGGCATTCTCTTTCTTTTATGTTGCCTGTTATTTTTCCTGCAACCCAGACAAGCTAAAATGCTGTTTTTACTATAGTGATAGATATGGTTCACTTTATACGTAACTTATTTATTTGTTCATACTCCTTTTAGTTTGTGGAAAATGGAAAGAATCCTACTAAACATGAGCCACTGAAGTAAAAAACCAGGATGCCTGTTAATGATATCTTGATTATATAAATTTATAATTTGATTATAAATTGATTATATAAATCTTTGATTATATAAATCTTGCTCAGCAATGAAAGATTTTCCAGCTATTAGCTGGTATTTTCAGATACAGAATTCTTTAGTAGCTGTTTCGAGGGGCTGACGTACTCAGGAGTCCTAGTTTATCTGTGGAGCACTTCTGAGGCTGAAGCCTCAAGTAACTAAATGCTGAGGCACAGATTCAGATGTCCAGTAGTACAGCACTTCCACCTGGAAAGGTAGTTATTGTACTTTTAGCAGGCCATGTGATGTCATTCCACAGTGTTTTTCATCTCTCCATGGCCATGGCCCAGCAGGTCACACGCTGGTCCCAACTACATTACCAGCTTTTTTGGCTTTAGAGGAGGAACAGGGATTTGTAATGAGATACCTACAGGATCTGTCTGAAAGACGAAAAGGCCACTTCAGCCAGTGTGCTGTAATGCACATGCATCCAGCAGTGGCTGTGATGCTTTTGTTAAGTGTGTAGGCAAGCAGAGAAAATCACTTAAAAAAGTGAATATTCACATATTTCTTAGAGCTTATGACTGGAGTGACCCTGAGGTCACTTAGCCAGGCTTATGAATGGTTCTGGCAACAGCCACACTTCAGAGACTGAAGTTTTCCACACCTTCAGGACTTGGGAAGAGCACAGCCCGTCCACAATGCCCTACAGCTACAAGTACCACAGAGGAAGGACCACTTGATTGCAATGAGCAGACCGTGGCCTGGCTGCAAAGAAAACCGCAAATAACTTCTGTGTCCCTGACAATCTGATCTGCAGGAAGATTTTCTCCTGACTCCAGACGGACCCATTTCTCTCCAGGAAATAACAAGATGTAAACTGTAGACACCTAAGAAAACATTCTTGGTACTATTTTAGACCTCTGCCTTGCACGTGTCTAGTGGCCTGTCCCTAGTTCTTGTCACAGCTCTATGCTTCAGAAGAACAGAGAGAGTGGAACCAAAAGTATTTGGCTGATTTTTATTCATAGACAAAAAACCAAACCAAACCAAAACAAAAAAACCCCACCAAACACAAACCTCCAAACCTTCCCACTCAGTTGCTGTCAGCTGAAGCACTTATGACTGAGTTTCACTTCTAATCATCTTGCTGAGGACATGACAGTATTACCAAAGCTGCTCCTGTAAAATTCAGTTTTGCAAAGGCATAAAAAAATAAAATACAAATGCCTTCAGTCAGAAAACATTTACAGAGACTGAAGGTAAAATGGCAATTCTGATTTGTTCCTGCATTTTTAGTTTTGCTCTCTTATTACAGCCTGTTGCCTATTGCCTCAGGAAGCTTTTGCCTGGCTGAATGTGCATCAGCTAGCAGCTAAATGAAGCACCCAGAAGTTTCTTTAAATAGTTTGATTTTTTAGAATTGCAAAAAAGGAGGAAACTTTGTAATGACAGTTCGTGCAAGTCTGCTTTGCCATGGAACAAACTTTGTGATGAAGTGCTTTGCCATTCACTGTCTGGATGATCACAGTGGATGAGACCAAAGCCTTTCCAGCCCTTGCAGCAGTGGTTGGTGCAGATGCCAAGACCCTGTGGAGGTGGCAAGCCTGTTTGGCACCAGCAGGATGTGGTTCAGGGGCTTCCTGAACCTCAGGCTGTGGACCTGGATAGACTCTGCTGCTATTATGTTGCTTAAACACAGTTCTGGAGTCCATGTGTATTTTCAGCATGCACACATAAATCGTCAATAACTTACAAACTTTAAGTATGAGTGCTATGAAGATGTATCTTTGAATATGTTTGCCTGAACTACTCCTTAATGATTGCGCTGATGCCACCTCCGTGTGGCGTTCTGAGAGGCAGTTAATCACCACTCCTCTTCATCTGCTCTGTTTGCATCTTGACTTTATAAATCCTTATTATATGTGGGTACAGAATAGGTTTTTGTGCAGTAACTAGGGAAGATACAGACAGAAGTGAACTCTAATTTCTAAATTCTAATCCAATAACCACTGAACCCAGCCCATGTCAGGCCAAGCAGCGTGAATGAATACTGTTGTCTATTTTCTGTGACTCAGAGTTGGGTGATGTGTCTGGACTAATCTCTGTCTGACTGCTTCTGTAGCTTCATGACCAGATTTGTAGACTGGAGACAGCTTACACTATGATGCCAATCTACTCCAATGCTTTATATATATAGTGCATATATTTATACTTTGCACCACAGGGACAATAACATATTGTTATTAGAAAAAGAGACACTACTGTTTTAAAATATATTTTCAACCTGCCTGCTAAGAGGAGCTGGTTGGGACAATACAAGCCTATTTCAAAAGTGCCATTTTCCTCATTATTCCAGTTACTAGGTAAGTCTCAAATCAGATTTATGGAGAAAAATAAGGGCTAAAAGACAATATTTGCAATGGCATTGCAAAATATCCGAGGGAGAAAAAGTTGCCAGATTTGCTGATATACTAAGAAATTTGCCTATGGTTTGTAACATAATGATGCAGTGTGAGTCCTGCAACACACATGTGTAAGAAGTCTTCAGGTCATTATTCTGGAAAAATCAAACTGCTGTTACCAGCTTCAGTGACTTCTGGTCTCCTTGGAGTCAGCACAAAGTTGTCTTGCATATGAGAAGACCGAAGCTGGACTGAAGGTAATTACTGCACAAACGCAAACAGCTTGCTTTTAAAAAATTCTTCCGTGCATGTTGAATGTATGTGATAGATTTAAACAACATCATAAATGTAAACTGTACTCGAGAAAACTGTGCAGCTGGTAGAGTCCATAAAGATAAAAGAAATGTTTCCATAACATTTAATTTCAAGTTGACATTTATATAACAAAACCATGGTAAAGCTATGTTTAGCTGAAGTTGTTTGCATATTTTGCATCAATATCACCAAAGGCTCTGTCCTTCATTTATATAGTTACCACATTTTGGTAACCACATTTATTTAGCAGAGGCAACAGCTACCGCAAAAGGAAAACTGAAAACCAGAGGATTTTTAACATTTGGATAAACAAGCCATCAATTCTGCTATTGTAAATAATCAACAACTGGATGTGCTCACTTTTGACTGAAGCAATTGCCTTGTTTTCAGTAACAGAGACATACAGAAGAGTTCGTACCAGGTTTTTGAACATTTAACTATGAAAATACCCTAATCAGTGTTATTTTAGTTTGTCGGACAGAAACACACTTTTTCTTTTGTCTCTTTCATCTTAAAAGTGTCAGAAGAAATGGCCAACTTTTCAGTCTCGCGTAAATTCTGAGTTCATTTCCTTGTCAAGCGCAAAGCCATAGAAATGTAATTTTTTTCAGTCCCACGGGTTTGGTAAGGAAAGAGACTTAACATAAGCAGATCCCATCCTGATTGCCACTGTGATACAAAGAGGGTTCATGTGAAGTTTTCCTAGACACATTACATGTGCTAAGAGATGCAGAAACATGAGTTACACATTTGTAGGCTGTCCTGGTTTGAATTAGGACAGAACTAATTCTGCTCAATGATTTCACTTTCCAGCTCAGTCTCTGCTCAGTGGCTGCACTGTCCGAAGTTAACGGCACAGTTTTGCAGACAGTGTCTGCTCCTAGAGGGGATAACGCTTGATGTTTGCAGTTACTACCAGGGACTGGTGTGCAGAAAGGCTCTTGCTCATCCTTGCTCTTGTGCAGACCAAGGTCACTGCTAAATCCTGTGTGCCATGGTAGGGGTGCAGTAAGTGAGAGGCTGCACCTGTGGGGAGGAGCGGACAGGACAGGACTGAACTGACCAACAAGGTGTTCCATCTCATAGACATCATATTCGGTATAAAGCTGATCACAAGGGTCAAGCTCTCTTCTTCAGTGGCCTATGTCTGAGGAGGACTCTGTCCGTTATGCCTTTGATCCCAATCTGTGCATTCCTGAATCCAATTCTGGAATCCAGCTCCTGAATCCAGTTCCTGTCTGCCACTGAGTCCAGTCTGAGACTTCCTCAGTGCCTGTCCTACAGCATCAATGGTGACAGTGACATAATTGCCATCATGCGTGTTGGGTTCAGTGTTGGTATTGTATATATTGGCATATATTTCATTTTATTATTATTTTCATTAAAGCAGTTCTAGTTTTCTTTTCCAATGCATGAGTCTCTCTCCCTCATTCCCCCTCTCTTCCCCTTTGGGAAGGGAGAGGGGTTAATAGAGACCATCTGTCACTCGTCTAGTGGCTGTCCAGCCTTAACCCATGACATAGGGTGACATCCCATCCCTGTCAGAATGAATAAGAATTTCACTATTGACATTAATAAGGTTAAGATTTCCCGCAAGGAAATCAGCCCCTTTTTTTTGGTGGCAAATCTGACATTTGAGAAACATGTATTCCTTGCAGTTAAGCCACAGCAAAGATAGGCCTTTACTGCACTTAAAGATGTGAAGACACAGCGAGACTGCAGTGTACGTCAGCCTGCCAAGGTCAGCTTTAAACAAGCTACATCGAGTTCTGACAAAGTGCAGCTAAAGAAGCATGGGGGTTAGCTCAGGCTAGCTGTCCCATTATTCACCCAGCTTTCCAGACAGGGTGAGTAGCTCATACTTGTGCTCTAGCCTGGCACAATTACACTACTATCATAACCCAGGCTGACTGCATAGAAACTAGCTCGTGAGTGTCCACAGAGTCTTCTGCTGCTTTAATCAGAGATTTTTCAAGCATAGCAATACAATTTGCAGTACAATATCCAAAAGAAATTTCTCAAAGAATTTGTTACAGAAGAATAGCAGGTTTATCTTCATCATCACACCAACAAAGAAATTCTTTGTAGACCTAAGAAAATTCAAGCTTAAAAAAACCCCAGAAAATCTTTTAATAAACGCTATGAAAAAGCATGAAAATTTCAATGAAATGTGAACTCAAGAAATGTTGCACACCATGATAAGCAAAACTCAAGGTTTATATTGAGTAGCAGTTAGGATACATGACATCAGTGGACTACCAAAATAGAGAGGAGCCATTTCTTACTACTCTTGGTCCTTGCATGTCTATGAATTAATCCAAAAGAAACATATACCTTGATATTCAATGAGACAACGTCTCAGGAAGGTGCTGAGTTTCAGCCAGCACTTCCATATATCTCCCACTTTCCATTAGTATCCCTGCCACAGTATTTTGAATGACACCTCAGGCAGCAATAAATACAGCACAGCACTGATCAGCTTTATTTATGAAGGGAAACTAATTTCTCAGTACAGCTTCCAGCCTCTTCCAGGAAATCTCTAGCATTTGAAACAATAAGTATTTTTGTACATGAGTGTCAATGATGCAAGGCAAACCTTGAAGTCAAGGGGATATGTGCATGGAAACAGTGCAGAATCAAGTCTGAAAACAAGAACTGGCTTTCCGTTGTGATGACTGCAAAAATGCTAGGGCCCAGTGGAACATTTTCAAAGGGTGTCTAGAATGGAGATGGAAATACGTACTTGGTGAGATTTTTCAGAAGTTCCTCAAATTTTGCACCTTCTATAGTCTTCCTTCAAAATCTAACTCAAGTAATGTGATAATACTTAAATTCTTTTTGCTCTAAAAGACATTTAGATGATTTAAAATGTGGTATTATGAAAGACAGTATGGTCTGACTACTGTTTAATAAGTGTTCACTTATATCACACAGTAAATAATGTGTAATATAAGTAGTGGTTTATTACAGATAGTAGTGAAACCAAGAAACTGCAACTGCTAAGAAGAGCAAGTGAAATTAACTGTATAACTTAAAATATCTTCCCATTGCTAAAAAAATGCATTTTACAGTATTAAATCAAAGAAAAGGAACCAGACTTTAGACAGTAACCTTTTGAAGGCAAGCTGTGGTTTCTTGAGTGTGCCTGGAAAGAATTCCACATATAGGCATCATGGTCTTGTATGGAGTATCACTGGCCTTTTCAGAGTCAGTCACAATCCCAATATATTTCAGGACATCAAATCCATCTTTTCTCCAGTTCATTTTCTACCTTGCAGGCTTCCATCCAAGTTATTAACAGTGTGGGTGAGGGACTATTGATTTAACTTGCCAGACCTGAGTGCCACCCTGGAGGAGCTCCTAGTGAGGAGACACTCGATGGTGCTGAGCCGAAGTGGAGTCCAGGCAATAGCACTATGTTTATGAAGCCCCTGTGTGGGCTGTTAAAAAAATAACTTCATTTTTCACTTTAAAAATGTTCACAAATCAAATGCCAGAAAGCCTTTAGGCCGTTTTCTTGTTAAGACAGCCTTGAAAACAAACTGGAAAAAACTAAAGTTAGCATATTACATAGGATAGTATTGGTAACAATGAATTATACAGATTATTGGCACAAAATATTAGAGAAGTTAATTTAAAAATACTTAAAAGTAATTCAGTAATTCATTACCAAGCTTATTCTTACATAATATTGCATAACAGCAACAAACCCCAAAACAACAGTGATTATCTTCAAGTGTTGCAAGTGGTAATAAAACGATTTAACATATTGGACAAGCAAAGAATATTTTTGATAGCATTAAAAGCAGACATGACTTCAGTCTCCAAAGTAATAATGAGATGAGAGTGGAGAGCTCACAAAAGGAAGATTGTAAAGAAACTCAGCATAGATGTAGTGAGATTCTGTAGTGAAGAACTTTCTGCGATGGGTGCTGATCGTAGCTTTGCTTTAGGACATGTAACTGTTTATTCTTGTCAAGGAGGGTCAAGAGAGGAAAGGTAAAGATTATATGACAACAGAACAATTGCCAAAGGTCCACAGAGATCATTCAACAAGAAATAAGCCATCAAGTGTAACTGAATCAGAGCAATAAAAGAAATAGAGGGTCAGACCAATGCCTTCTACTATTCTGTCTTCTATTGCCTAAGTACATTTATTTCTTTCATTTTGTTCTAAGAAAAAAAGCTAAGAGAACTCATCTGTTACAGAGTGCTACTCTTCCATATGCAAAGATCTCAGCTGTTTGGATTGTGTTTCTACGTACTGTCGACACATCTAGTGGATGTATAATGTAAAAATTACAAAGTCCTACAGACTAAGTAAAAACTTTTACTGAACTTTGGAATAAAAGCAAAGTAGCTTTAAATTACTTGGAAGTTATAAAAAGAAAAAAACGTAGAAAGAAAGATGAGATAGATTGTGGAACAATAGCCTGTTAAAATAACCTAGTCTAACTTTTATAGCTACTCAAGTGCTCAAAACGTAGCCAAATTTCCATGATGCTACTGACTTAATGCCTTTGAACACTCATGCCAACAGACTTCTCATATCTGAACAAAGAAAACAAAAGCGGATCTTTTCCATGAGTTGCATACAAATCCTAAGTTAACAGGATCCAGATAAAAAGGTAATAACAACTGACAAGATTAATAAACTACATGAGCACACATACTGCATTGACAGCAGGTTTCCATCAGCTTGAATCCTCAGGCTTGCCCTTCACTTTTAAGCTTCATGTAGTTGTATTAAACAGACGTCAGATGCAATTTTACTGCACTAGTGGAGCCAAGCATCCAAGCTATCCTTTGTGCTAAGCCTTTTTGAAAAGATGGTATGTTTTATAAGAACACTTTTTGTGGTCTGTACTTGGTTTAGATGCAGGTCAATAGATTAATTACTGGTCAAAATTGCTCTCTTCCACCCATCCAGGTGACAGCATGAGCCTTTTAGAACAAAGTTTCAGGGGTGTTGCGTGAGAAAATGTCTGGAGAAATGTTTCTAGAAAACTTAAAGAATGTGATCAGGTGTGAGTTCAACTACCGTAACACACTTCCTCTGCTTGCCTCTGAAAAAAATCCTTAAAAAGACAAGGAACAAATGTAGTATCTGGCATTTACTAACCTTGAGAAATTATTCGCAGTGAATAGCCGTCTGTTCCAGGCAGTATAGCAAATACACAGCACTGCAGATAGACAGTCAACCAATACCAGTTCCTGTGAAAGCCCTCCTTTTAACCATGCACAAATGAGTGTGCGCTGATGACATAACATCTTTCAGTTGCCCACCCTTCCCCTGCAGCTTCCCAGGATAATCTCAAACAGCCCCACATGGAACTGGCAAAATTACATGCAAGTCACCATCTTCCCCATAAGCCATCTTTTATGGAGCAAAATAAAGATTTTAGACATGTATTTAGAATTCTCTTTACTCCTCTGCAGAAGTCAGAGAAAAAAGTATGTCAGTGGTTGTCTATAGGAAAGGTGTACTTTCTCTGCGACTTCTTTCTTTTCTCTTCTGCATGAATTAACATTAAATTATATTATCGTATTTTTAAAAACACTCTGAATGTAGCAATATAATTGGCATATAATCCCACTTATTGTCTTACATTTTATGCACATATATGTAGCAATTTCAACGACAAAGTATTTATTCCTTGTATAGCATTCAAAACATGGTGTCTAAATTTCCTCCCCACTGCCCCTGCAAAAGACCCTATCTAAAATCCGGTAGGTAGATGGCTTTCTGATGCCTATGTACAAGATCTGATCTAGTAAACCTTTAAACCACAGGTTGCTTAATATCAGTAATGACCGTACCCTCTTATTTAAAAGACAGCAGCCACTTTACTTCTGTGCAAGGCCAGAAATGGCCCAGACTCAGCAGTTCTTGCCTATGCAACAGTCGCTAACGTCCTGCATGATCCAATTTGGTTTCATTCAGCCTTATTCATTTACCTGTTCTTGTTCTAGCAGAAACTGATGCTCCCTCTTCCCATCCCAAGAACCTTAGTCCTCCAGGAAAGAAATCCCTTCCAGCCCTACTAGACAAGTTAGGATTTTCCCTCATTCCAAGATGCAAAATAGCTAAATGGTAATAATGAACTATTTCCACATTCTCCATAATGCCAAATCTACAGCAAAAATCTTCAGCATAACCAAGTTTGATGTTTCCTGTGGAAGAAAAAAAGATGGATCCTACAAAGAGGAGACTCCCTAGTGAGTTGCAGAGTTGTTTTCATGGTGTGAGACTCGTAACAGTTGTTGGATTAGGGAACCCTCTGGACTGACTTGTTTATTTAGCAATTTGACATCTCAGAAATTCGTAATATCTCATTATTATATATTATATATATATTTGGTTATTATATTACTGATGCAAACCATGATTTGGTGAGTTCTAAATATACTTCTTACAATAAAGTGTAATACATTTGCCAAGAAATATATTTTTGCTGCAGAAAAAAAGACTAATCAGTAGAGATCCTGTTCTTTGTATGTAAAAATGTAGGAATCACTGATTATTCAGGTAACCTTCACTCTTCATGTTTCGCTTTACCTTTGAAACATGAGGTGGAGTGTTCACCTTTAGACAACCGTAACACAGATATCTGCAGCTTGGTTAGCTGCCTATGGTCCCCTGAAGAACAGATACTTTTAGGGTAAGATATGTTTAACAAGTTTCAGATTTTAAATTAGGAATTAGCAAATTAACTCTGTTGCATATTACAGCGACATGTCCCAGCAACAGTCTGTCTGTCCTTTGTGTCTGAAAGCTCTCAGTAACAGCAGTAGAGATAAGGGTACAAAAAGAGTGGGAGCATGCAGAATACTTCCTTAGACTCTAGTGCAGGACAGGGACTTTGAGCACCAGGCACAGTATTCCTGTATTTAATATCTGTTAATACATTTATGTTTAATAAATTTGCTTATTTTCTTCCACTCCTTCTTTTAAAGCCTGTGCCAATGTAAAAACATTATAGAAAAGGGTCTTTCTATTGACTGTAAATACTCTCAACCATACATATGCAGACATCTGTATTGCAAGTTATATGTTTGTTGTGATTACTATTAATAACGATCTTTCATATTTGATATAGAAATAAAATATTCCCTCTAGACATTTTCTTAAATCATAAGATTTTTTGGCAGGCAGTTCAAACATGACTCAACAAAAGATATACCTTGGGGCAGAATTTTTCTTATCTATTCAGACTTCAATTTTGGTCTTTTCTGTGTGTGGCAGTGAAAGACACGTCAGATCCATAATTGAAAAATAAAAAATCAGGATATTGAATTATACAATGGAAAGCAGAAGATACAGGCATGATCCAGATATCATGGTGAGATGGCTACAAATACACAGTAAAAAAACCCAACGGCACCTCAGTTACTACAAATATGTCCCAATTTGTTAGACATGCAAGAGATCAGAGTTCATCCTTGTGCTGCAGAACACCCATGCTAGTGCCATACTGATGGACTGGATAACCTAGGGTTTCTCAGATGGCACTAGATACATTTATATAACTTCCACCCTGGAAGCAGATGTTCAGGTGAACCAAATTGGTCTTCAGGCTAATTGAGTATGTATGACACGGTCTGCTTGGTGAGCTTACCCATCTGGATGTAATTCTGCTTCTAGTGTCATGTAAGGTACCTTAAATTAAGCTCAGCCCCCAGCTACTGCACCAGAGGCCGAAGTCTCCTAGAGATCGAGTCATATCTATCAATGGTGCGCAGATGTTTCAGATACTCTAGGACATTTCAAATGTCACTAGATACCTGTATTTTAGGCAATTGAACAAAGTACTTGGTGTGTCTCCAGACAACTACATTCATGTTAATGAAGTATCTTAATATTGAGCAGGATCCCATCCTTCTGATACCATCAGCTTCTAAGCTATCTGTCTGAAATTTATACTGACTGAGGTACTGATGGATTACAGACATTTGCACTGCAAAAATTAAGTTACACTGTGACAAAAATTTTCTCATTAAGGTGATACAGGTAAGCATGCTGTTAAAAGTCAAATCAGAATTTTCTGAAGTCAGAAAAACAGCACAAAAACTAATTCTGTGTGATAAAGTCACCCCTAGGCCCACAGGTCCTGAGATATAAGGAAAAAGAAACAGAGGACTGTATTTTCTTTCCACAATAATCCAGTAAAAGCCAAAATTATTGTGATCCAGCTTTTCTAACACAATTATATAAAAAAACCAAACCTATGAATGCCAAAGAAACATAACACACATAAAATCTTTGTGTATTAGCTTTTGAACTGGTTTCAAGAAAGAACTTCCATCCAGAAGCTAAGTACTCAGGCATACTGTAAAAAACAATGTATGTCAAAGTATTTCACTACTGTGGCTGTAGCAGCAAATGTTGTAACTCGTGTTAGAGAATGTGTGAGCACTGACTTCACCTGTGTGTGGCCTGCAGTGACATTTAATTGAATAAGTTACCTTTTTCAGCTTTTATTTGAGCTATTATACTGTATACTTCAGTTTATAATCTAAAAAAGGAGAAAGAGAAGAATTGTTTCATCTTTCAAGTAATTGGATTATGAACTGGCTCATTTAAACCTAGTATCAGTTTGAAACAAGCTCTTCACATCTTCTTGGGTTGAATCCTCTGTGAAACTCTGTGGAACTTGTACACTGATGATGACAGGCCTCTGTATAAATGGCAGGAAAATTTCCTTGTGTTGCGAAGAACTATAAAAATGGGAGGATCAGTCTAGCGGAACTGCAGGGCCAGCCATGGTACATCTCCATGGAGGTGAACAAATGCATTTTGGAAAGCCTATTTGTCTCTCATCCTCTCCACAACAGAAAAGTACACACTTTGTTCCTGCCTTTGGAAAAATGTTAGAAAATGCTTTTCACTTCTGGAAATATTTAGAGTAACGCATTGTATCTATAGTAGATGCTCCATAAGGGTCAGATCCATCTTTGAATAAGACCAAGGAAAGATCATTTCCCTATGTCTGAAATAAACCAAGTCAAGATTACTCAATGTATGTGCATGAAAAGAAGATGTAGGACCGCTCACTCCGTATCCGAGTTGAAAATGATCATGCAGCAGCTATATTAAATTTTTTCCTATGATTGAAATGCCACCATCCTGTCAATACAAATCCTAGATTTTGTTAAAGAAATTTAAAACTGCTTGAAAACAAACTTTTTAAAAAGAAATGAATATTCAGTTGTTCCTTTGTAGCATTCCCATGCTGATGCAGCTGATAAATTTAGAAATTAATCAAAGTTTTTTTCTGAGGTTTTTCACCCTAAACCTGAGGGTTTGACTCCTTTAATGTTAATTATCCCCAAACAATTTCAAAACATTAATATATGCATTACAGTGCAAAAGCACACGTGGTCAAGTTGGTTGTGTGAGAAGCAAGATGTACAAGGTCTAACATCAGCTTGGCACCACTGGCTTTTATGTTACCTCGGTGTTTTCATTACAGAAGTTAACTGTGTTATATCATTGTCATTAAATCCTCTCTTCAGAGGAAACTTCACTGTTTTCTGTTTATTCTTTATACATTTTAATCCTTTGTTTATTTTCATAAATGTAAATAGAGAAAACAAAGCCTTGTTAAAATGCAGAACTTAAAAATTACCACCACCAATATATAACGCTTGGTTAATGACAGATAAGATCCCAGATTGCCTGATTACAGAATATTTCCTTCATCCGTTATAGATCTTTTCCTGCTCTACCTGACTAAAAAGCTTCCATTTGTCTTTTAACACCAGCTAGTGTTATTATTACAATGCTACTTCATGTAAATATTATGAGATCAAATTTTACGAACCACTCTATTTCACAGACAATTTAACAGTACTTCCTCTGAAACACAAAGGCCAAACGTAAACAGATTCAAATAAAAAAAAATAAATGTGAGTACAACACTATTTTTCTGGCCAGGACGGCAAACACTAGCCTGAAAGAGGAGGAGGGAGGGAAGAGCCAGAGGAGGAAGGAAGGTCTTCTCGCAACAGTCCCTCCTCAGGCGCTGTAGATTTCTGAGCATGACTAGATTTGCCTTGATACTGTTGCAGTGAAAAGCAAGAGGAAACCACCTTCTCAGCATGGGGAAGGATGGGATGTGATGTAACCCATCAAGAAATTTCATACAAGCCTATCTACAGGGATGTGCTTTCAAAATTTTGGACTTTAAGCTTCCAAAAATAAGCTTTCCATCCAAATACTGTAAGAAAATAATTGAATCATCTACATATAAAATACGTCATGAAAAATATTTTGTTAAACTATCCTGGAGGCAGAATAATGGACTCGATGTCTCTCAGCTTTCCTTTTGACTGTATTTTCTGTGATGTAATAACATTTATGATATAAGGCCAAATAGCATTACCCAAGAACATAGTCAGGTAAAATAATAAGGTAACTAACTGCTGTATTCCTCTTAAAATGTTTCCAGGATCAAAGACACATACAGGCATAAACTCTTATAAGTAGTTTTCTAAAAGTTCTTACAATTTTTAAGAAACCCAGAGGAACATTCTACTGCCATATTAGGTGTACGTAAATTCTTTGCAAGTAGCTCTATATTTTATAGGTAACCGGTAGCTTCAAGAGCTCAGACACCTAAGGCTCTTTAGCACTCACTTCTGGGATTTTTGATCGAAGTAGCCATTCAGGTTAAACACAGGTGTCGTGGTCTGTTATTCAGTTATGACAGGCTGGATGCCTTAGAAATACTGGATGGGTCTCCTGTGTCCCCAGTACGGGATGTGAGAAATCAGATATATGCCAAGTGTATCTGACTTGCAGTATGTAAGCAGAATCGATGTGCAGCTTCGGAGAAGGTGTGTAATGTAAGAAAACCTGGACAGAAATATGAGTCCCCATGCAGTGCATCAGGAGTTAAAACATGAGTTTGTTGTCCATTCAGTTCTGTGTTGTATTCTTTCATTAGTTTCTTGCTTTTTTTTCTTTTGCTGCTCTCCCTTGCCTGCTCTTTTCTAAACAGAATACAAATGCAAAATACAGAGTTTAACTCAAATTCTTCAAAAAAAAAAAAAAGGCTCACCATTAGAAAAACATTTAAAATTAGACTGACTGAGTTCTTAAAATCCCACATGGCATTAAAAATGTTTAGAAGGTGGCAAGCAAATTCAGAAGAGACAAGCTCAAGCATCACTAAATGAAGATATAAGCAAAATTATTTTGCAAAAGTGAGAGGGGAATAAGAACAGATTTCCTAGAAACTCATAAACTCATTTGTCACAGCAAAGTACATGACAATCCCCACAGAATTCTGGGCAGAGATTTCTGACACACTACAAGAGCAAGGCTTGCTGTTTCAGAAATTTAGCATTTTCCTGGTACGGCTACCAGAAGTTCACAGCATACTGAAGCAGCTATAAAGTTCTCACTCACAGGGCATGAGTCCCAGGGCTTTTGGATTTCTTTTTTGGTTTAGATTCCTTTGGTCAGTGTGGTGTGATTTTTAAATCAACAGTCTAAACACCTTGAATGAAAAGCTTTTATTCATTAGCTCAAATATTTCTCATAAATGATAAAGAAGCTCCTGGCATCCAGTTCAAGCAAGCAAACAAGTTTACCTGACAACAGCACTCACATACACCTCCATCACACTGTATGTATGCACAAATAAGGTTAGTAACAGAGCTGAGATCCATTCAGAAAATGTCCCAACAAACTCATCACAGTATTGAGATTAATAACTGTGTTATATGTATCACGTGATTGTTAAGCATATTTCACCATGATAATTTTAAATTATTCAGGCAATCCAAGCATTAGTCAATAAGATTTATAACCTTTTATATTTGTTTTTCAAAACTTCTCCATTAAAAATTTCCCTGAAAATGAAAGATGAACTGTTGCCTCTATACATACTGACTAATGGTTTTTATACACCTTGAAAACACATGGTATTCTTTACCATGGTTTGCACTTTCATAAGCTAGTAATTTTCTCAGTGTAATAAAAAAAAGCCAATGTTTTCAAGCGAGATTTATGTTCCAGCAAAGAAGTCTCTTCTTATATTATTCAAGAGAAAATAAGACTAATCTTCTTTCATGGAAGCTAGGAAAGAATTCTGAATTAACTGAAAAATCCTTTCTGCAGGTTAAAAAACTGGTATCATATGTAGACAGGTACAAGACGTGTGTTGTAGATGTTGGTTGCCTATCTGTCCTGTTTGTTTTCCCCCCAAATTCTTCATAGCTGATGATATAGGGTCCATGTCTCCAGGACCTAGCTCGGCTATTTATTATTTTTTCCTTTTAATTAAGTACATTCCTCTTAAATTTCTTAATTGGTAGAAAGTAATATTCTGAAAAAGGTAAATCATGATCAAATGAGTGCTAAGGGTGAAGCTTCATTTCCTTCAGATCTTATTGATGGAATAAAAAACCAAACCCAAATACACAAACAAGTAAAGGGACAGAAATAGACAAGACAGACTGCAGAGCCCATGCTGATTCCAAAAGAAACCTTTTGAGAAAGTTTTCCATGAAGTGTTGGGTTCTACCATAAGTATTTTAGCTTAGTGTGGTACGTCATGAAGACTCAAGGCTGCATTGCCTTTAATGGTCCCCCTAAATGAAAACTGAAATTAAATCAATCATCAGCTCATTCTTCCAGTCTCAAAAGCATCAAGGAGGATTCATAATGTTTCCAGGATGTGGCTGGTGCAGAACCAAGCTGCTGATATTCACCACACATGAGAATGGCTGAAAACCAAACATGGACTGGAGACTGACAAAATGTATCTCCATTATCATTATTTTAGAGACTGTAAGTTTTGTTGCAACAGAAATCATACTAGTAGTTGGATCATTAGAGTAAAAAATGCCATAAAACAATAGCTGGGGAGACAGACAAAAGCTATTGAATGAACTTAATATATTTGATGATGATGGTATCAGCTTTCGAATAACTTAAGTCTGAAGCATGAGGAACTAGAATACTCTTCTAACTTTAAATATTCTCAGGGGAAAACAATAAAGAGAAAGTTTCCATACCATGTTAAGCACTGCCTGTTTAAAGCCCACGAGTTTCACAATTTACTGAGAAATACATTTTTCTTTCCGAGTGATTTCTCTGTGGG
Organism: Buceros rhinoceros silvestris; assembly: GCF_000710305.1. Lineage (NCBI taxonomy): Eukaryota > Metazoa > Chordata > Aves > Bucerotiformes > Bucerotidae > Buceros > Buceros rhinoceros. Next base: position 43,255 of record NW_010392702.1, read on the forward strand.
TGTATAGCGCAATTTGTATGCATGAAAAAGAGGAGACAAGTGTATGCGGTCTTACTTTCTGCGTGTGCCTGATGGCCAGTGCAAGCCCATGCATGGGTGCGGTTAATGCTGCAGAGGAGTTCAGTTCTGCACATTTTGCTCCACTACAGATTCCGCCACATTTCTGCTGCCAAGGTCACCTTGCTGATCTCCCGCCAAGACCCACAGTCACACACTTCCTGCACCCTCTCAGTGACAGCATCATTATTGTCAGCTTTAGAAGCACAACAGTTGAATCACTCACATCAAACTCTTGAACTAAACACACAACTAGTAATTCTCTAGTTAAATGACTCCAAAAATTTAGAGCTGCAATAACATCCTGGAAAACTTCACCAGCGTGTATGTCTATGTCACCCCTTTCTTTTTAACTTTATATTTGGAATAGGCATGGAGCCATGGTGGCATACCACAAACAACAGCAAAGGAGACAAATGTCAACCCCAACAAGTACCTGGGTCGTCCCTGACACTCATTCCCATTCAAAGGCTGATGAAAAGAGAATGAAGCAGGTCTTTTACCACTACAAACAACAGGTGTCTCAAAGAGGGATTTTTCATTCATTCCCTGAAGTCTCTGGCTACAGAAGAGTCTGATCAATAGTTTTGCTTCAGTATGCACTTTATTCTACCACACAAGATGGATGCATTAGTAAATCCAGAGACATACTGAAACTTATGGCAGGAGAGCTGGGGCGTTAGTGAGGATTAAGTGACAGCAGCAATCCACAAGCTGAGTATAGTGGAAACACTCCACAGAAGTTTTGGTCCCATAAGATCTCTCTTTTAACTCAGATATTGGTTCCACTGTTCTCCAGCCTTGTTTATGCTGTGGAAGATTATAAAAGGTTTCATTGTCCCAGCCTTTTATGAGAGCTTAATGTATCATCCCCCAGATATATAGATTTACAGCCACAGGTAGGCACAATGTTATCAGAAGGTCTAAAAATCCTTTTGACTCTGCAATAAGCTTCAAACCCCAACTCCCCAGCAGTGATTCTGGCTTTGATGTTTCAGCATGGCATCGTAGCTTCTCCCTGATCCTTCAGGAGAAGCACAGCCCACGGGATGGTGCCAGCTCTGCTTCCCAGCAGAGGCTGGACAAAATGACCTTTGAAGGTCCCTTCCAACCCCAAATATTCTATGATTCTATGAAAAGTCTGGCTAAGTCTGACACTGGATGATCCATGCCTGGCAAGGCACAATGGAGGGAGGAGCAGCATGCTAGTCTGTGCCCAAATGTGGGGTAGAAGGTTGGATGCATTATCCAGACACTTGTGCAGACTGGGCTATGTCTGGTGAACCTACTTTCACTAGTGTTTTAAGCTTGAAAGCAAGCCCAATTGCTAGCAAAAATACATCCTGGAAGTCAGGATGGAAAACAAAATTCTGCCCATGGGATGCCAGGAGCCTAATAAATTGGTGTTATGTGAGAGGTCCTCTGGGAACTTCCAGCATTTGGAGAAGGACAAGGAGAAAGGAAATCAGCTTCTGGAATAGGGACGAAGTCCTTAAGAAAAAAGGAACCTTCTGGGATATAATTCTCCGAGCCGATATTAGCATGACTTAAGTGGTTCATACAAACCGTTCAGCCCCAAGCCACCATTTTGGAGGTATTAATTGTTTTTTCTGATCTCCTAGCAAGCTGTAATTACAGTACTGGCAATTTCATTAACCTTCTACTAACACAATCTCACTAAAATTATTGAAAAGGCTCTATAAACTTCAGCTTGTTGTATTTTCTGTAATTTATCCTATAAATCTATTGTTTACCACAGTCAAGAATGGGACTGACAGGCTATATACTGCCAAAATCAAGGGAAGATTCTTAAGCTATCATTACGCTTAAGCAATAATTTTAAACACAAGAGCCACCAACAAAAATGCCAGAGAAGTAATGCAATCTCCATGCTTGAACAATTAAAAAATACTAAAGAAAATACAGCTTAAGATTTCTTGTAAAAATGGGAGACTGTTTCTTTCCATTTTGTTTGATTTGACCAAAGACTGAAGCACACAACAGATTCTGGTTTGCTCATGCATTGCAGCTACAAGGAAATCCTTCCGTCAAAATCTACCTAAGAAGAAATACATATGGCAGGGAAGAGCTGTGATGCAAGTAAAATATTTTTGCTGGTTTTTATGGTTTTAGTCAGTACTTAAGAAACAGAAACTATTTATGAGCATTTTGAATCAGCAAATTACTATATACATGAACATATACAGAATTATTTACTTTACACAGCACTCCTGGAGGATATTAGACACAAACCTTTAAAGCAGGGGAAAGAAAAATGCAGAAAAGTTACGTGACATGCCTAAAGATATACAGAGAGAGAGAGACTATAAGCCTGAAGAGATGAGCTTACAAAGGAAGGGACGTGAGTAACGTATGACAACAATCGAATAACCACTGGGAAGGTGCCTCATAGAAAATACCTATATTTAATTTACTCAGAGGTCCTGCCAATCCTGTCTGCCTCAGGCACAGAAAATGTGAGCACACACTGAGTGACAGTATGTGCACATACCATCCTGCTGGATGTGCCACATCGGCACATCCTTGCCTCGCATCCCTCTGACAGGGTGTGCCATGCTGTGCAGCAGTCCAGATGACAAAGGGTCACAGGAGATGGAGAAGGTGCCTCATTGTTGCCATCACCAAATCTCAGAGGAATACCGTGAAGTATTCACTAGGCTTTCAGAAGAAAAGACAGGTATGGTGCCAGATTTTAGTGCCGCAAACTACAGAAAGGAAGGGGCAATTAGCCTTCAATCATGAAACTCCTGACCAGATCCGCGCAACATTTCCTCCCAAAAAGCCTCCTTCTTTTTGTGGGCTTTTTCCAGATAATATGTTACTAGATGGCAGGTCAGTAAATGCACGTTTGCCCCCTTTTTACCATTTATCTTAAAAATTAAACACAATGAATGTGTACAGATGCACCTAGAAGATATTATTGCCATTGTTATTACTGACCCTCATACTAATTATTATTACTGTGAGTACTACTTTTTACTAATACTATTGCTACTACTTTTAACCTATTTGAGCTTTGTTTTCTCTGACATTGCTTTTCTAGAAGTTTAGTATTCTCATTTTCTGCCTGCGGAAAGGGGAAATGGGTGCAGTACTGATAGTAGTTAATGCATCTACCAGTGCTGTTTCAGACCTATCTGTTTTCCATGATACCAGTTCTGGGTTTGTGCCATTTTTCAGCCTGAAAAATGTGCTGCCTGGTTGATCTCACCACATAAGCCACAACTGTCACCTCCTCTCAGTTCCATCACTGAAAGCAAACCAATCCTGGCATAAGATCAGGAACTGCACTTAAGCAAAATACATTCTTTGTGCTTCCATTTTCCATGGTTCTGGCCAAGAAAAGGGTTTTGAGAATCCTCTTCCCTGGTCTCATGTAATTTCGGTACTTTATTTTTCCTTGTTCCTGTAGCAATACAACTTTAACTCTCCTTTCTTGCTGCTTTGCCCAACCTCACTCTGGATCCTATCTTTCTTCAGTGTTATATTTGCTGTGCCCTAAATGCCACAGTTTGTTTTTCTACAACAATCATTGTATATACCAATTATATGTACTCACGATCTATAAACTTTTGCATATTCCTTCTTTGTAGTTACAGTGATTCACCATTATGCATTATTTCCCAGAAAATAGTAACCTAGTAACCTTTCTATCTGTATTGTCTTATACCTTTAGGTAAACTCTCCTGCTTGTCCAGTTTTTAATTTGCTCTAAAACTGAGGGAAA
>NW_010392702.1:47124-51850 GCF_000710305.1 Buceros rhinoceros silvestris
GAAAGAGTAGTTTGCTTCTGTTTTCTTGTGTCACAGGAATCCCACTCCTAGTATCGTTCCAGGACCCAAGATTAAAGATACAAAAAGTGAAGAAGGAGCTGCAGATGTGCTTTTAAGAACGCAGAACCACACTTTTAATTCATATTGAAGAAGCAGATTATTTATTTCAATTTGTAAAATAAACCTCAGTGATATGAAAGACTGAGTTATTTTATCTCTATACTAACTATGACTGTATTTTTAAGATCACCCTCTTGCATATATTCTTGCATATATTCTTGCATATATTCGGTGGTGATAAGGAAACCCTTCTGACTTCTGGGTTATTCTCCTGTAGCCCAACCTTGTATTGTATGCACAAGCATTTCACAATCCTAGAAAATTTTTTTCAATCTCAAAAAGTCCAGTTGCTTGAATTCACTCTTTAATGGCAGGGAGGACAGATTTGCCTATGATTTAAAGTACATACATATCAATAAATCTCACTACGTGGTTCAAGCGACTTTGGAAGAATTTGAGATCTTAATTTCCTTGATCTTCATGTATGAAAAAATACTTCAGTAAGCATGGCAACAGCATTTTCTGATTGAAAGATGGGGACAACCTAAATTCTGCCTTCAGTGTAACATCAAGGTAACTTCTCTGGCTTTCTGCTTAGTATGTACAATTTGGCTTTCAAATTTTTGATTTTTAATTTCAATTATTCTATTTTTGGTACTGAGCAAAAAGTTCATCTCAAAGTGATAATGAGATTCCGAGAATGGTAATGCTGTGGTGGAATAATGGTACAAAAAAGAAGCAGTGCCAGTTTTCCATCAGCATTACAATCACTGTAAAAGTTAAAGTCAAATGCTGAGAACTATTACAATTCTTTAAATAGCTTAAGCCAAAAACTTGTAAGAATAGATATCAAAAAATAGCATTGTAGTAAAGTTTGTACAGAGGAGGGCTTTAACAGACCATCTATTCACTCTTAACTACAGAACATACATTATAATTGTCCTCTGACTCTTGAACAGAAAAAGGCAAAAGTCTACCAGTCACCAAAACCGCAAACGGTATTTCCAGAGGCACGTAACAAAATTAAAGGAGAAGGATTGAAAGCAGCACTGGAAAGCAAGTATGTGTAACTGAGTGATACTTTAACATTTTCTGTCACAAGCAATTTAGACAAGGTTAATTTCTGGGTACTCTGCATATAAGGAGCTTATGCAACATTAAGCACCATCTGTTGCGTGTGGTGGAAACCACAAGCAAAATAGCAGGCAGTATCTGGGGAAGGCATCAGGTGCCTTTTGGGGAGGCTTCAGCAAACTCTTAAACAATACATTAGGCACTGCTCTAAGACCTCCTTCCCATTTGAGGATCTTAACAAGAATTACCGACACTTACCACATCCCTCAGCCACTAAGGAAGCAGGTAAACCTACTATTCCCTCTATTAACAGATTGCAGAAAAGAACCACAGAATGGTTTTTACTCTTTTAAATTTAAGAGTTTATGAAGAGGTGTGATGTGAATAGGCAGAAAACGTATCAGTTCCCTGTCTTGTAGCCAATTTCCTTCTGGATAATACTGTCATAATGACTTCAGTAACACTAGCAGTTTTTGTTGAGCAGAAAGCAGCCATGTTTCATCTGCTGATGTGTATTCTTTGCTCGAACTGTCCATTTTAAAGCAGACATTTCAGTCACTGAACAATTGCCCAGCTGCTGTCATGCATTACTTGGAGGTCTGAAATACACCAGAACTGAATTTTTTTTTTTTTTAAACTAGTGAAATATGAAATGCGTTCCTAATACTTGAAATTCTTGTAAAACTATCGACATTCTTGAACTCCTTTACTGAAAAAAACCCAAACCAAACCCAACACTACAAATTCTCCAAGTGCTCTACCATATCAGCGTATGTATGATGCATATAAATCTATTATCGCTGAATTGTAGATTGTGTAAAGATCTAAAGTTTTTTGCAGCAAGTCCCATTGCAAGTAGGGGTTTTTTTGAAGCTGCTAAAACAGGTTCAATACAGAAGTACTATGCTTCTTTTCAACAAGTAGTCCTGTGCTCTGTGAGAACACATCCTCTGAGGCACGCTTATACATTATACATCAAACAGCTAATCAAGCCACTAACCTCACACTGTGCTCCTCGCTTCCTGTTGAAAGCTAAACTAAACAACAGTGTGTGCTCAGCTGTGGCCGGTTTGGCGGTGTCTCAGACATTTCTCCAGCTTGAAGACCAAGTATTTAAGTGAACAACTGAAAATTGCTACATAATTAAAAGATAATTATTTTTGAGTTCTTTGTACATGCCTCTCTGTAAGCTGAGAGCTGATGCTGAGCACAGTGACAAAGATCACACAGCACCTAACCAGGTATGATATGATAACCTTTATCTCAGGTACTGGCCTATTGTGAGCAAGGAGTGAGGCACGTGGTCCTTAGCAGACCTAGTGGTTAAACTGATCACTGATTTTACATTTTGATTTTAGGAAGAACAGTAATTTGTAAAATAGGAGGAGGCTATTCACACAGGTAATCATCCCTGGATTCTTTTGTAGACAAGAGAGAAAGAGAGATTCTCTGAACTGCTCTTTGAAAAGCTTATTCTTCTCTTTCCTGTCTACGAACAGAGCCAAGAGAAGTTTAGGTACCCAAATGCCTAAGGTAAGGGAGTGTGACAACAGCCAACAAATGGGCTTATACAAAATCTAAAACCACAAACCACTCCAAATTTGCTGCCATTGGAGGCAATTTTGGTGTTCCTTAACCCATTCTGCAAGAGCAAAATATCAAGGTGAAAAACTGGTATTTCCCAAGGTTTCTCAAACAAGAAATAATGTTTTTGAAGAAATAAAACATTTGCCTGACACATGAATACACTCCAAACCTGTCAGGAGCCCAAAGTTTTAAAAATTAAATAGAAAAAATATCCAGATTAGTTTAGATAAATTGATTTACTTGCATTTCTGGACTTTTAGTGTCTGCTACTCTTAGTAGGGAGGCCAAGAGTAAAATGCCTATTGATTTTGGTGTGACACATTTGTGTCACACATTTAGAGCTTATGCAGAAAGATACAACCAAGAAAGTCAAGCTACATGCAGCTAGTAGAGCACACCACACTACATCTTGTTACTCAGAAAACGGACCTTAGTGGGTGCTTTTCAGGCAAAGGGATTTAATGTGTTCTGAATTCATTCTTTTGTTTAAATTTACTTTACTTTCCTCAACATGCTTGTGTTCACAAAACCATAGAGAAGATGCCTCTTCAAATTTACCAAAAATAAAACCCTGCAGTCAATTAACTCATCTTTCACCTTGTCATCACTTAGTTGAATAGGTCTCTGTGGTGCCTCATTTCTCTGTCCTTTGAGATCTGCCTGCACCACTATGGTTAGGAAAGTTAATCTGAATTAGCTACACATACGGAACAAAACGCATCAGTAAAATGTCTTAGTCCCTAAGGTGCATCCCTCATTCACAAACAAAGCTGGTCTGAATTCCGCACTACTTTAACTCTTAAAAGGAGCATTTGTGTGCTTCAACTAATTCGCTTTCACTTAACACCTTTACTTACACCCTCCTGTGACAAAGCAAGGCCAGGAAAATCCTTAGCATAAACACTTTCAAGAACAAAACTATCTTTATTGCCAGTAGAGTTTATTTTGCTTTGGGAGCAGGCTATTCTCAAAGCAGGACTCTTCTTTTGCCAGGGGAAGTCTTGTCTCCATTCAGGTTGCATGATGGTAAATACTACTAAAAAACCCCAAAACACTTTCCCAATATCAGACAACCATATTTAAGATTCTTCAAAACAGTTGTGGCTATTCATGAGAATTTCTAAAACAATATAGGTATATAATTTTACTCCTTTGCTCAATAACATATGAAAAATAATTTCTAAATTTAATCTTTAAAACAGTAAATTTTTCTGGTTTTGCAATTTATTCTCATAAATATTTTCATACAATGTGATAGTTATTAAGTGTTATTGCATTCTAGCGCTCATCACAGCATTAGACCATGCCTCTATTCAACAATTTTGTGTAAAAATTGAAACATTTTTCTTTCTCCTAAGTGGATTCTTACAGCTTCCTGCAGCAGCTTAGTCTATCATTTAGCTTTTCAGTACGACCAAGATATGCTGGTTATAGAACTTGGCATTTCAGGTAAAATTACAGCCCTTTGCTACAATATTTGTACTTCTCTCTAAAATGTTTCCAGAGCATTTTCTCTAGCCATTACTGTAAAATACCAGTAAATGCTTAGTCTTTTTGCTGATTTTTATCTCAAAAATTTTCACTGAATTATGCAGGATGCAGAAAGCCAGAGGCAGAACCGGAAAAAGAAGAGAAAGTAAAACTAATAGTTGTGATGGCACAGCCCCAGAGCAGAGGAGGAAAGAAGCAGGGATGGAGTAGGCAGAGCTGGAGGCAAACAGGATGGAGGAGGTGGAAGGATGCTCTGCCCAGCTTGCGCCTGGCCGCAGGGCAACCACTGCCAAGGCTTCTTTTAGAAAGTCTGGCTTCCTTATTCTGGCAGCGGTTGCTTTTCTAAGCATCATTGCTTTGCTGTTTATTTTGCATTCCACAATATCATCTGCCTCCCTGTCTCTTATTGTGCCCCAGCCAGCTGTCTCATCCTCCCTCACATGCTCATTGCTCACTATGGCAGGAGTCACAGACTGTGTAAGAGTCCCTGAGCCACAATTGCCACATGTTTGCT
>NW_010392702.1:51926-70161 GCF_000710305.1 Buceros rhinoceros silvestris
TCTTTCCCTTTATTATTCCCTAGCAATCATCTCTTGATGGCTTGCCATCTCTTTCCTCCCTCTTCTTGTTTACAAACACAAATACATTCACAGTAGTACATCCACTGGCCTTATTCTGTCTAAAACTCTGCACTTATCCAGCGTGTAACCATCACGAGAAACAGCAATTGACAGAACGGCGAATTGACAGAACGGCGAATTAACTACCCCTGCCCAAATTCTCTGGGGCTTCCCCCACCCTGCCCACAACCCAGGTACCCCATTTCAGCCCCCTTGAGACCACCAATCCCTGCCCCAGTGATGCTACGGCAGGGCCAGCCTCCAGCTCCATCAACATCTCTGTAGGTTGGGTCTTCTTGGTGGACACCCTCTCCATGTACAGTGCAGCTTGTCCCCAGCCCTGCCTCTGGCCCTGGCTTCTTCAGCTTCCCTTGGCAGATCCTGGCATCAGACCATCACCTAGTGCTGTTGATGGCCCTGATGCTTAGCCTCAGGGACTTGCACCCCATTGAGAGGGCGCGTCCTTGTGCAGTCAATCCTCGCTGCTCCCTGACAGGAGGCAGTTTATTTTCCAACAATTTCTTACTAAAAATGCAACTTTCTGTTTGCAAATTGTAAACATCTAAACCTTCCTCAGCCTCCTTCTCATATTTAGGGTTTCACTGTAGCCTTGCTATCTTTGTAAGAAAGTGTTATACCTTAAAGATATGTGCACACCCCTTCTGTGCTCCATTCTTTCCCAATTTGAGCCTCCACACCCTCAAGAAAGGCCAATAGTTTGGTGCTTAAAGGAAACAGATATGAAAACACAAAAATGACCAGGAAGGAAACGAAAGCAAGGAAGAGTGCTACAACCAAGGTATTTTAGTTCTTGCATTTCAGACTTAATGGTTAGAGATGTTTCTCTTTTTCTCCCAAAAGAGCATCTCTCCCATAATCCCTGTGCATTAACCTTCCGCTTGAACAACTGATGGGAAGGTGAGAAGCCCTCTCAAGCAGGACAGCTCTCTCTAAAGGACAATCTAAGATGCTGCCTAGAAGGAAAGGGTTGGAGATGTGGTACTACTCCCAAGCCCTGGCTCTGCTCCTGAAGAGCAGTATGCTTAGCTGGGGTCACGGCAGCACCATTCATCGGTCCTGGTGTCTGGGCAAGTCCTAGCTTAAATCGCCATACACAAGGTTTTGAAATTGTGAGGCCAGTTATCATGGTCATCGATGTGATTTTTAAAGGGTCTTACTCTGCTGAGGTTGTTTCTTGGTCAGAAGTAAGTTGACAATGTAATTAAGGTTGCCAAATTCAGTTCTTGAAAGTGATGGCTCTTCTCTGAACATTTGCTTTGGTTTAATTTACATTCAAAGGCTAGAAAAGCGTGCATCTTAACATCAGCAGAGGCTCTATAGAGTGTGCAGCTGGCGGTTGATGTAATATAGAAGCTGCTTTGGAGAGCTGACAAAAACAAGCCTGTCACCCAGCTGCCCAGGGCAGATGTCCGTAATTAGCAGAGGACAGGATTCTTTACACGGGAGCTCACATAAACATATGAACAACCGGTGAGCTTATGCCTTTACTTTGAATTGGTTCAAGTACTCTTACTGTTAACAAACATGTTTTACATGTGTGCATGTGTCAGCCCCCAGAATAAGGAGAGGAATGAATGAAATATCACCCCAGAATAAGAAAACAAAACCCCGGAAAACTGACTGTAGAGAGATGAGATATAAGGAAAAATAAACCTAGGAAAGATAAATCAATATATTAATCTATGAGGTAAACCAGAAGTTTATAATTATTTTAATATGCAGTTTTGTGGCTTTTGAATGTATTGCATAGATGGCTGGTTCAGTTTCCTAGACACCATTATATTTGGCTCTGTGGTTTATTCTGAAAGAACACGAATCCTCATCGTATTTTAAAACTCAGTTAATCTGTGACTTTCTTGCAAAGGGTTGTAAAGGGTGTCTTCTGATGCCTCTGTAGTCTGGCCAAGTATGAAAACAAGCTTTCAAGCCACCTACAATCCTCAGTCAGTGCCGTGCTTGACTCAAAAACAAAACTCCTATATATTGCTTGCATGATGTGAACACGGCAGTGTTTTTTGAAAACATTTAACTGCATTCTAGTAGGAGCAGAGGGTATAAAATTAAGTTTCATGAAATTAACAGGACAGAACAATGTAGTATATTTGTGTTCAAGAATATTGTATGAATGACTCAAAGCATTGTCAAACAGTGGGAGAATCGGCCTCCCGCAAAGTCAAAGTGCTTCTTCAAGAAGAGATTTTGTGTTGTACAAAATTAAGGAAGGGTTAAAAATATTACAGCTGCTCCCCTCTTGCTGTATACATATATATCTATATATAAAAGGAAGCTGCTAGAAGTATTACTTGTCACAAATTTATTAACGAGTTCCTTGAAAAGATACTGGAATGTTTACTGGTCTGGAGGGACTTATGTTTTTCCAGTTTGCTATTCCCTTTAAATTGTTTTAGTTTCCACTACCTATAAAATCCTTATGTTTCCACTGTGCTTAAAACAGTAAGGAATACTTTTTCAAAAGAGGTAGCTGAAAATGAGCAGCACTGAATACTTGATTTGGTTACCTTTTCATTCCTCTTGTCTTGCCTAATCAATTAAAACCTAATTTTCATGACACTGTATACTACTACGAATTTGCTTTTAAGCAAAATTATTTTCATACACACAGTATGCTTTTCTTTTTCTTCTTTTTCTGCATGTTCGCAATAAAATTCCTTTTTATTTCTTCAGGGAACAAACTCCCAAACCAACCAAGAAAAATAGTAAAGTACTGAAACACTGAGATTCCTCCTGTACCTGAAATCTTGCACTGCCTGATTTTCTCAATAATATTGTAAAGAGACATCACATAAAATGTTGCGAGGCACACTGTGCAGCTGAACCTAAGCATCAGAAGATGAACACAGGTATTGTCTGTTTCCCCACATGAAAAACTTGTTCCAGTTACAAAGCTTGTCCAGTTTGCTTTCAGAAGGCACGTGCCACTGCTTCAACTCTTTCCCCCTTCCCTTCCGCAGGCATTCTTTTAACATGAATTCGCACCTCAACAGCTGCCCAAGGGCTCCCAAGCAAGATCATGTTCAACTTTCACAGGAATAAGTCATCATAAACTTCGTCAAGGCAGTATGGCATAAAAGCAGAAGGGGCAATTTATTAAAGGAGAGCAACATTGTGCAAGATTTCCTCCCACATATTTGGAATGATGTCTGAACTGCAACCAAATATACACACAGAGCATGAAGCACAGTAATGAAAAGGGTAAGTCCACCTGAAAACAGGCTATGTATGAGAGTTAGAATATTCCATTTGCAACCCTTGGGTATATAAATGATCATTTCTCTGATCATACCTTGTGGCCAGAAACAAATTTACACATGGTGTAGTACCCACATTGCTCTACTTACTGACTACCACTAGATGGGAGTTTAATGAAAGATCATTTTTCATAGTCAGAGGGCATGAGGTGTGTATTTGGTTTTTAGGCATGTTGGACCAAATGCTCAGCTGATGAAATCAAAAGAGCTAATTGTGTGATCTTTCCAAATGCTTTTTTTTTTTTAATAATAAAAACATTAAGGCCTGTAAATTGAAGCAGAATACAGCCAAACCCCAACCTAGCACGTAGAAGATGGTATTAGTTGCCTGGCATGGTTATGGCAATGCCAGCATTACAGGATGTAGAAAATTCTACTTAGATAAATATCCCAAGGTACCCACCTTAGCCAAACCCCAGCTTTCTAGAATGTGAGAATATTTCCGGCTTGTTTTGACACTATTTTGGACCACTAAGCAGAAGCACAGGATTCCAGAGCATAAGTTAAATGAAGGGACTTTGCTTCTCCCAAATGTTTCTGAAGCTCAAAAAATTGCATAATCTAAAATTCAGTTTCAAATCTGGATGAAATTTTGGATAAAATTAATTTCAGGGCAAATTCTATTGAAATGTCTACAAAGATCCCTAATCATTAGCTATTTAAGAAAAGCAAAAGCCTTGTTTAAGTGCTAAGGGGAACTGATTTTAATGTGGAATATGTGAAACTGTGCAAGCGCAAGTTTCCATTACTCTAGCATACAACATGCACGTATCTTTTTGCCCGGCAGTCACAAGGCAGCTTCTGTAGTCGCAGTGTCTTCCCACGATGGACTTGAAGATTAAAATTAAAAATCAAAACACTTTAAAAATTGCCCAGTATCTCTCACAGAAGAATTTGTTTTGATTAGTAAAATGCTTTTTGAAGATTGAGGATCTTTGAGGGTTTCTACAATTTTAGAAAGTCTTGGGCCAAGTTAATTTCTGGTGGAACTCTGATTCCTGAATTTGATGGAGTGACATTAAGGATAAATCAGTCCCTGGTTGATTGCAGCTAGATGAATAAACATTGCTGCATGAGAATAAAACCCCAGCATATTATATTTTCTCTCTTTGGGTTTAGGTTAGTTTCCTTTTGTGTTTAAGTATGAAAAATCTCTTAATAGTTAAAGGGTAAACTTAAGTTTCTCATATATTTGCTAAATCCTAGTGAAAACAGCATTAACTAGCAGACATGTAATAGTTAAACCTGATGTCCTGTCGGAAGTATGAGGCTGCACAAAGAAGGTAATGGCCTGTATTACATTTAAACGTAATAAGCTAACATTACTACTCCTATTAAGACCTTTGAAAATGTAATTAAATGCTCAAATGACTACTAACATGATTAAACCAAGAATAAGGAAGGTTATTAACCAAGCTTATTAAAGACTCTTCACATTCTGTCCTTCTTGGTAAGACATCACATCGAATTTTTTTAAAGCTTATCAAGCTTTAAAAGCGATTTTATCATTGTCCTGTTCATCAGAAGATTAGCGCTGGAACATTATTTCTTTATAAGAGAAATACATTAGTAACACGTGTCATGGACTTCTGTGGTATTCTTCTGAACATAGAAACTTTTAGAGAGAGGTCTCTTTAAAATGCCTACAACCTAATTAAACTATGTACATGCTTATGCTGTGAGTTTGGTCTGGTACACAGAGAAGCAAACAGATTTTGTGGAATATATTAATGTATATGTTAAAACACATACCACTATTAAAGTGCTTAATTAAGGAATTCTTCAGCAGCTTGTTCTTTTTGCCCATGAAGTTCTATACCGTCATCAAGTTACTTTCTCAGCTATTTCCCCACTAACCTCATACAGACGAAATCACTTTGCTTCTGGTCACTGTTGCTCTGTTTAAACATTCTATACTATATAAATATTAATTTATATGATAGTGTATGCATCCACATGCATGCATACAATTCATGGAATATATAAATATGTATAAATGCATACATTACATGTATTCATGCCATCTGTATTATACATATATACGTAAGTATGTATATATGAACGTTATATGAATTAGCATGTAAAACACGTATTATGTGTACTCATGTATAAATATTTAGTGTTACATTGTATCATTTTTCAACAATGGACTCTATAGCCTTTTCAGAGTGATGTCCTCTAGGACACAAATTTCTGCAGCTACCACTCAAATTCCTCATCTAAGTTTGTATTTGGTTCTATAAAGAAATACATATTTTTGAATACAAAATATGGCATAATTTAATCACTATTTATCATGTCAGTATGTATTGTCTACAAATTCTACCTGCAGATTTTACTTTCAGGGTTTTTTTCAGATAACTGCAAAGTATGAACGCTACCTCTGGAGTCTATTGTCCCACCACTAGAAACACCTTCAACTAAGAATTTCCATGGTCAAATTCCTTTACAGTTTTATAAAAAAATAATTTCTTGAGCTGTATTATTTTGCCCAGGACTGAAACCAAGAGAACCAGTTTCTACTCACATTTGGTTCTTCCCAGTTGCACTTTTCAAATAATGGCACATCAGACTCCTTTCAATTTAGGCTGAATTCTAAGAATTGATGAGGAATTACCATCAAAATGGTAGAAATCTAAGTCTCCATGGAGCAAGCCAGCAGGACCCGCTAATGGAAGAGTATTTATCCCTAATGGATATTGTTTAAAATCTTTGATCCTTTGTCAAATTTTATGTAATAGATACGTTTTCCTTTCCAAATACCTAATAAATATTTATTAAAGACATCTGGGCTTTTTTGGCAACATTGGTAATAAATTTCCACCATGTAATAGACCTAAACAACTTTTGAAGAGACTAATAAGAAGCGGTGTTTAAAGTACAATAAACAAAATTCCTAAAACACTTTCACTTCATCAGAATAGCTTTCTGGTGTCTTTAACTTCTCTCATCAAGAGTCCATACTTTATTAGTTCACTAAATGAACAAAGAGATGTAGCAATCCATGTAAACCATTAATCCATTTTCTTCTAGCATTTTTGAAGAGAGATTTAGCAGTTTGGACTAAGCAGTGAAATGGAGCTGTTGCGCGGATATGTTTGAGCTTTTGCAGTGCTTATCTCTACTTTCAGGGCAGCATTTTGAAGCCATCCTCTGCCTCACTTTCTATAATTAATTTAATTATAATACAAAAGCCAAGACATTATGTTGCCCATTTCTGTGCACTTGCACAGAAAGACCCCACGCGCCTCCACAAACTACCCTGAGCCATTCCACCATGGTCTGTGGTGGCACAGACAAGCAAGCAGTTAACAAATAAAACAGCACTAACAACTGTTAGGAACAAGAAGCTGAAGTGTTTTCAGGCAAGGATACCTTAGGTGGCATGCACTGGGTTTCTTGCTTTAAAATTCTTGCATCATGCCAGCTTTACTTAACAGGTACTGTATTGATTGCTGTTACCAACTCCTTTGAAATCTTTGCAGTACCTATGTCTACAGAGTAGGTGAGAGAAGCGTAGGAAGCTAATGGAATGGACTTTCAGTTAAATGCCTGTTTCAACAAACACACCCAGTTCTTCTTTTAATAAAATGCAGGTCTTCACCATTCTCCTAAGTTTTGACCTTGGAGCCTAAATTTGACTGAAGGAAAGGAAAATTCCTGCTTACGTTGGATCTTGCCAGAGAAACATGAAGTATCTTTTACATCTGTGCTCCACTGATAAAAAATGTTTATCCTGACAACTAAAAAATGGTATATAATAAAATAAAATAAAAAATCTTGCTACACTTCAGGGATTTCAAAGAGTGTAGTAAGAGCAATGGATACAAAACATGCTAAGTAAGGCTGGTAGCCGCAAATATTTTAAAAGTACAAGTAGGAGACATTTGGGTTTCAGGTTATTTCTTTTAGTCAGGCTAAATTAGCTTTGCTGGACTCTTAATTAACTGAAGTACACCATTTTTGTCCATAATTTGTGTTGTGTTCTTATGTTGTATTAAAACCGTGCAATGGTAGACTGACTCATAGTATATTTTTGCTCTATAATATGTCTTTTTCCCACAGAAAAATCCTTGCTCTGTTTGCTTTTGACATTAAGAATTCATTATATTGAGAGGATGTAAGCCTTGTAGGTATCGACCTGTACTCACTTTACTGTAATCTTGACAGATCACAGCAGACTGAGGAGAGGGTATCTGGAAGAAATCATTAATATACCTGAGATGATGCTCTTCTTCCAGCTATCACGGGGGGTGGGGGTGTCTTAATTAGCAACAATAGTAAAAGATTCTCTGCAGTGGCATCCTTCATGACTACATTAAAATAATTTTTGAGAAATCACCTACTAGGAAGTCTAGGAAACTTACCTGTATCTATCTATCTTTCTATGTGGTCTTTTAGACAAGTGTCTAGAAGAAAATTCTGTTAGTTATCAAACAGCCCTTAGCTGAGCTAGAGAGGAACGACAGTCCTACCTGTCTGTATTGCTCAACCAGAGCAACAGCTTCTGTAGAAATAACTGCCAATCTTCAGCTGTGCCAGTTTCACACAGAGAATTGCACACACTCACTCAGGAGCTCCAGTCTGACCTAATCACACGAGTGATGTTTATGATGTTTCTGATGTTTCTCCTATGAGCAGTACTAGCAAACAATTATTTCTGAAAGTGCCACTGTCTATTTCTTCACTGAACACTAATGAAGAAAACAAAGTTTAGAATATCCATGGGCTCAAAATATCTTTAGAACTGGAGGGAAAAAAAAAATCAAAAAATGACTTATCATAAAGAAAATAATAGTATAATAAATAAATAGAGAATAGAAGAAAATGTATTAGCACTTACGATTTGTATTATAGCAGAATACAGTGGTAAATATTAATGTATCCAAGAAAGATTTTCTAATTTGACAAGAAACAACAGTTGAAAAAAACCAGTGGAAAAATGGGGGGATTGGGAAGTAGTGACTGGGGAGTGGAACTGAGCACTGAAATACAGTCTATAGACTAGAAACTTGTTATTCCTTTTTATATGTATTAAAGTAACGCACTGACTAAAATTTGCTCTCTGCACACCCCAGAGCCAATGGCACTATGCTGATTTAGACCCACTAACAAGACCCAAGAGATTTGCTGATAGCCACAAGTAAAACCTGAAGCTTGTCTCTCAGTGATCAACTGGATGCAGTTACATCTTTTCTTCAGACTTTTCTTTTCGGTAATAACTTTACTAAAGCTAGGGCAGATCCATTTGCAGTCCCCTGGGAACTGAAGGTATATTTTGCCTCATGAGGTAGGACCTGCATTGCAGTTGCCGATCAGATACCCTTTGCAAACACAATACAGCCTTCATTTTGAAGTGGAAGCAAGAACTGAAAAACAGATGTGTTCCAAATTTGGACATTTTTCTTTTCAATAAACATGACAAATCTCAATTCTTTCTAGAACTCACATATACATATTTAAATAACTCAATAATGAAAGCCAGGGCTTTGGACAGCATCTGACAATTCATCAATGACACTTGGTATCAAGTGAATCCATAAACAGATTTTTTTTCTCATTAAATGCTTTTAAATTTAGCTTGTCATAAAAAAAGCACGAATGATTCAAGGACAAAACATCCTCCTCTGCCTATTGTCTCTGCTGATGGATTTGTGTCTCCCCCCAAAACCAAACATATTTCATTTATAGCCTAAGAAATATTTACACCTAGAAAACCCCACAAGACCTTTTTTGTTGTACTTCAAAATTATATTTTAAAATTTCTCTTCTGTTTCTGCTTGAAACACACCACTCAGTAGTATCTCCCTTCAAGACAAGTCACTTGTGTTAGACTGTTACTTCTTTTTGGTCACAGAAACCGTAAAATCATGGATTATCAGCTGCTGCATGAAGCTGATATTAGGGAATTACTTTCCTTTACGTTATAAAATCAGCCTTTGCATAACTCCAGTATTTCTCCTGCTTCTTCTGTCTTGAGGTAACTCTCCACCACAATGATCCACACCATGCAGCTTGGATGGCCTTGGCCACTTAAACTCTTCTTTCAGGCTTGGGCTAGTCCCAGCCAGTTGACGGTCACCTTTTGTGTTCATAAAAAAAAAAAAAAAAATACAGGAAATGACAGTGAAGAGAAGAATCACAAGGAGACAAATATTTGGAGGCCTGACATAAACTTTGGCAGGGCTCTGCTCTGATGCATCTGGTAAGACTCAGGTATAAACTACATAAATCAGATCAGCCTAGTTAGTAATGTACATAATGAAGGTGTACAAACCCCTGCGTGAAGTTTGTAGTTGTCATTTAAAAGAAAGCATTGTCAGATTTTTCTCCATTGTTTTGCTACAGACTTGCCTAATAGCCTTGGGCATATCCAATTTTTCTGATTCCACGTCTGATTTATCTATCAAGACAGAATAACAGCACACATAGTAAGAACAGAGTTGTACATGCTCTGGAGACCCTGGATAGGAGTTCAGCATTGCTAGTCATAACATACATACAAAACGAGACCTTCCGAAATTACTCAGGTCATAAATCTTAATTTTATTTCATCTGCTCCAGAGAGGCTGCTTTTTCCCTTTTCTCTCGAAGACATCAGATATGCAGCGTCTGAATGCAGCTTGTCTCAGTTGCTGCTATGGTAAATGTCTCCTGCCAAATTTCAGCCCAATCTTGGAAGACCAGGTAGCCAGTTATCTGGGAGGACTTGTGAAGTCTATCCTGAAAACTCTTCAGCAAATCTTTATTGCCATCAGGACTTGAAATAAATGAATTTATGCTACTATGGGTATATTTGTATCTTCTAACATCACACCTCCCGGTGCATGTCCCAGAAAAATTTACAGTTTCCTTTAGATGCTGCTTCCCTTTCTTCAATTTTCTAGCATATTGCTTCTCTCTTTGATCTTGAATTGAAGTTTGTACCCAAACATAGAAAATTTTATACCCAAGAAGTAGAACAATTTCTCTTAGGTAACAGCAATGATCCCTGGGGACCCTGAACAATAATTTCTCATTTCAAATCAGGTTAGCTCTGAACATGGCATGAGTGTTTCTCTCTGGCTGGTGTCAAGATTCTTTTCAGATAATTTGCCTTGTTATTCCAATCTGGAAAAATGTATTAAGCACAAAAATTCACAAGCATATTTGTTACCATGAGCACGAAACCATTTCATTTTTAACTGTTAGAAATTTCTACGAAAAAAAATGTTTAGCTCAGTATTTATCTGCTATGCACAACACTGCTAAAATATAATTTCCATGCTGAAATATGATTCATACCCTTACGGTTTATCTGGGCACTTTGGGTCCTGACAGGTAATCGGTGAGAGATCAGGCACTTGTCCCTTTAGCCTAGCAGATGGTGTCCTTGCTCTCTCTGACTAGACAGGACGCATCATCAATTTCATGGTAACTGTGGAATAGCAAAATACATCTCTAGATGCTTCTTTTCTGGAGCACAAGGTTTCTCCCTGTAAACACCTTTTCAGAATTACTTCATTGCCTCATTTTGTTACTTATCTCTATGTTCAGCACAAAATACTACACAGTTTGTTAGATTAATGTGGAAGATGTAGTTAGATAGTTAATTCTAATAAACTGTTGCATTGTACTGACAATATATTTTACTTTCATTTCTTTCATTTCTTTCAGCTTTCATTTATGTCCATAATTAGTGAGGCGTTCACCATCATTTTTCTATGTTCATGTAACACAGCCAGATTCTGTAACTAGTCCCTTACCACTTGTCTATTTCCCAAACTTCTACTCCAATGCCATGCCTCACAACTTTCACATAGGATAGCCTCTCCAGGGTTCTGCAGTTTTGCTACTACATGGCTATACAGGCTTAATGCAGAGAAGTAGAAAAGAGGAAAAGGCCAACATCTATGTGCCCTGACAGCAGGTGATGCTTCCTTGACTGACTGCAGCTCCTACTGCTATTTTGCTTGTGTTATATTGAACACTACTTGCTATCTCTCCCCCATCCTCTTATCTGTAATTTGTGTCCTCCTGGAAGCCTTGTGGTGCTACAGTCTCTCTGGGTACTCCAAAGGCAGAAAGAAGCTGTAGTTGGCTCCATACACATCCTGGTCCCACATGTTCTCCTGGCAACTGGGAGAGGTGCAGCCCTATTATACAAGCTGTTATTAGCATGCACACTTGTTCCACAAATAGATGTGAACCATCACCCCAGACCTCCATTTATGACCAGCAATATCTGCCTACAACAGGAGATAATGAAACCCATTTTGAAACACCAGGTAGGTCCAGAGAAGTGACTCCAAAGGAAAAACTGCACTTTCATTACAACAGTCCTTGTCAGACAGATCTCTAATTCAAAATTTGCTATTAACAGGATTATTGCTTCTCTGTATTCCTATGCATCTGTTGGCTTACCAACTTTTTTTGTCAGTATCTACGCATGGGAAAGGGAACTGGACTCAATCAAGATGCACACACATCATTCAGAGAATTTATTTATTTTATCTAAGTTCAAGATTACAAATCCTGCCCTCTCTTACATCATGAACTCCCACTAACTTTATTAGTAAGGGTTCAAAGATAACGAGAAGTGATGACTTTTGGTGATAGAAACCAGCTTGATTTTAGGTTTGTAGGTCATGTGCATAGGGCTGGCAGTTAGCAATAAACATTTCTTACTTGTAAAAGGAAAACATGTGATATGGAAGTCACTGAGTGATAATCCACACAGAATTCCTAAAGGCTACTTACAGGCATTTTTTAGTCTGGAAATCCACATCAAGCCATTTCCTCCCCTCATCAGCAATTAGTCTAAAACTGAGCATAAGATTCTCTTTCCTTTGGTTTACTAATAGATACAAATGGATTGTGTATTTGGTAAGAAAACGGAAATTTGATTTTGTATGTCAAAAGCACCACTAAAGAGGAAAAAAACTTATCAGAAAGAACTATAACAAAGACACACAAGACACACAGCTGTACTGAGATGAATAATAAAAAAATGTAAAATGTTAGCTTAAAATGTACCTATATATGCACTTTCAGTTACTCACCTGAACATACTCATGCTTTGATTTTAGGGAAAATTAAATTCTGAAGCCTATCTATAACCATGTAATTTTCCCATCATGCTACAATTCAAAATCAGAAGCCCAGGAGCCATACTATGACACTACGCTCTTGTCCTTCATTGTTGATTAATCATCGCAGAACAGACTTCTGACAAACAGCAGATTTAGCGGTCAGACACAGCACTTATTACATTCATTCCCGTCTGTCCCTTCTCATTTATAAAAATATGCTAACTATAGAAACAAGCTTGGGCTTCTGGGGAAAGCTCACATGTCTAAAATCAGAAAGTAGCCTGAGGATGTAATTCAGCATGAATATCTGTTAATGAAGACTATTCCTGTTATCACTATTATTTAGTATACACTAGGGAGACTAAGACATGGGAGGAATTGTTTGTTTGCCAGTGTTTAATTTTCTCCCATCTGACAAAGAGCAGGGAGTAAGTATGTGTCTTATATGACATAGAATTTATATTACAGAAAACAATCTTCACAGGAAATCCTCATAAATACAATACAACTGACAGAACATAACAATACGTTATAATGTTTTTTCTAGACACTGTAATTTTATAATTACTTCTTTGCTTCCAGAGAGAGTAAAATCAATTTTGTAACACAGATAGATAGGTTTTTGTGTGCCTCAAGAGATTTGAAAGTTTCCAAGCTCTTCGTTTCTCTTGTTTCAAATATACCTACATTTGCTCTGTAGGTGTTCATATTACTGAAACATATGCAGTGATTCTTTTTGTTCAAGACTCTTCAAATCTTTTCTGAACATTGCTAATAAATCCTGATGCATTCTGATATCATTTGGCAGATGGCTAAACAGATGACAGCACAGAAAGATGGAGCAGTCAGAACGATCTGTGCAACTAGGCTTGGTACAGCTCCCTGACCCTTCAGATCCTGCCTTTGCATCTTTGCTACAATGTCAGCTCTCTGGTTCCCTCTTAAACATGCATGTTTATCCCTCATCTTGTACAATCCCATCTTTTAGAGTTTTGTCTAGACTAAACTCTTTTTTGGGGGGGCATAGGGTATTGCTATAATTTTTATTCTAAATCTGTGCTCAATTGGAACTCCTTCCCTGCCTTTTATTAATAAAATTTGCAGGTAAAGTTGCCATTTACAGTTTTGTGAAATGAGTTTACATGCAGAAAAATAAAAGTACTTTCATGTCTTGCTCAAATAGACTTCACTCACACAAGGCAGGTACCATTAAATTTAATGACAGCAGCTGCTTTTCTGGCCAGACAGAAGGCCTAGGATAAATAGTTACGGGCTTTAAAATAGTTGGTGAAATTCTGGTCCTAACCAAGTAAACAGCAAATCTCCAAGTGGAGTGTGGATTTCATCCTTTAAGGAACAGAGGTGCACCATACAAAAAACTGGAGCTGACTCCGGTAGAGCATATCGGAAGTATTAATACAGTCAGCTTTCTGCAGACTAGACTGTTAACCCACCTTTCAGCTCTTCAGTTCCACCTGTCAGAGAATCATAGAGTAGCTTGGTTTAGAAGGGTTCTTTGAAGGTTACCTAGTCCAGCCCCCAATGTAACACACTGCAGGCACAAATTCACACTTTTATCTGCTTGTGGCTGTAAAATATAGCCCTATACCTCATATAAAAGGTCTATTAAATCCCCTCTTCATTTCTAGTGGCTGTGACTTTCTGACCTGATTCCTTCACTGTGTGTTAAACAGGAAGTTTGGGAGAGGCACAACTCCTTAAGATCCACAAAGATCAATAAGTCAAATAAAACTAGCTGTACTCCAACAATCTTTCAGTAAGAAACTAAGAAAAAAATAAATACCAATCTCTTAAGGTGCTAAATATCCTAAAAATCTTAAACTTCTGTGAAATGTCACACAAGGTACTACCTACAAAGAGCAGTAAATATAATAGAAGTATTGTGGCAGAAGTAATAACTGTTGCTTTGAACAGTATTTGTAAGCAAAGATCCCAAAACTGCTTAAAATAAGAAGTAGAGTTAACACGTACAAAGACACATTACGTAGCAGTCTAAGCAGTACTAAAGTA
This sequence comes from Buceros rhinoceros silvestris, assembly GCF_000710305.1. NCBI lineage: Eukaryota > Metazoa > Chordata > Aves > Bucerotiformes > Bucerotidae > Buceros > Buceros rhinoceros. The sequence continues at coordinate 66,379 of NW_010392702.1, forward strand.
TGACTTCGACATTTAGTAGCACACAGCCTTTCAGTAAGTCTTAGATTCAGTGTTTAAATTTTGAAGCAGAGTTTAGAATAGGTCTCAAGTGACTTAGACAAGTAAGTTGTCCAAGCTTATTCCTATTTAGAGTCATCCCAGATGTAGACAGGCTAAATGCTGAGCATCCAACAGCAACACTGCATCAGCTAGCGAGCATCTTGTGATGTTCTCCCTCAAATCATGTTATGGTGGCCCATAGTGGAAGTTTAGCCTAAGTGAAACTTGCAGTAAGAAACTCAGAATTTGAAATACTGCCTTTTTTCTTTTTTAATATTAATCATTTAAAGATCAAGGGCCAGCCTCTGTCAGTGTTCTATGTGCAGAACTCCCACTGTAGTCAGTGGGAGTTTCACAAACATCTCTGGGGTAGAATGTGACCTTGTTATGTATGCAGCCTTTTTGCGTAACATTAAAATTTCAAAATTAGATTTACATCAAGGATTGTTTTGATAAAATGGCTAATGAGGAACAGAACATTGTGCTGACCTTCAGGGTGAATGCCACCTTTTGTTGGTAAATGAATTGAAATTATGAATCCCAACAGACATGTATTTATTTGCCATATAAACTGCATAACACTTTGGTGTCTATGAAATCCATGAGTTGATTCTATGAAGAAGCAATAAACAAACGGGAAAAGGGATTTCATGTAGATTTTTAAAAACCATCATTAAGAACATTATGAAAGCTCACCTGAGACAACAATACAAGTAATAAATGCCTACTCCCTTATAACCAACTGCTGCTTACTTGCTTTTGTTTGAAGACTGTAAAGCAATAGTTCTACCTGCACAGAAAATGAAAAAAAATAGAATGGAAAAAACATACTCCTTCCCTCTTTTTAGGAAAAGCTCTCAATCAACAAATAAATCCAATTCTAAGTAACAACATAAGGTTGGGACCCAAATGATTAAGCACACTATGAATTGCACTCCTGCAACACTTCTTTTATGCTCAGCGAGCAGACTGTATTCTATTAACATTTATTAACATCTAGTTTGACCAGCTTTTACCCCTACAGCATTAGCATTTCAGCAAATGATTATGTAATTAAAATCTTAAATAACAGTCAGAAAAGGGACAGATTACATCCAAAGACAACTTCAAATACTACCAGAATACATCTAATTTTATAGATTAGAAAGCCAAACACGCATAAAAGTACATTTGTAAAGCTAAAGTCCCTGTGATAAATGGAAATATTATAGTTATCATTTACCTTGATAGACATTGTTTTTTATTGTGATTGTTCAGTATAAAGAGAATTTGAAGCGGAGTGCTCAAGGACATTATGAGGGTCCTAATACACCCAGGATATAAAGGATATACAATGTGATAACTTTATCACAGAAGGTAAGAAATCATGTTCTTCCAGGTGATGCTAGTAGGAAGAGGAGTAGGGCTCATTCTCTTGTTACCTCAACCAATCTATACCTTCAGCACTACGACAGCTGGAAGGAGCATGCAGTCCCAAAGTGTGGGAACTTCCCAGGGCCATAAAAGCCACTGGTAGGAGAAGCATGGACAAGTGGGTGACTGGGAACCCCCCCTTGGGAAGCGCTGTGCTAGAGCACTGAAGTGTTTCATACCCCTTGATCTCCCGACAGTGATAAAAATGTGAAACAGAAATGAAAGCCCATTGCTGTAAGCAGGCTCCACTGCTATGTTATTGACTTTGAAACAACCTCTTTGAAAAGGCAATTCTCTTTTCACGTGCTGGCAAACAGCATACTGGAAATTCTTGATCATGGCGTAACTCCCATCTGACCCAGAACTAATAGTTAAAAATGTCAGTTAATGAAGGCAACAGGATGGTCATGGAGGGCCTATTTTATGAAAACGAATGTTTAAACCAGCCCCAGGTTAGGCTCTGTGAATACACTGCAGTGATTCCCACCTTTCCAGGCATTTGGGTAATATGATTCTTTTTTTTGACAAGTTCCACAGCCTCAGGCATTCAGAAGGTGGTAAATGGCAAGGTGTTTGGAGTATGGTATTTTGAGTCAATGACAAAACAACAACATTCCCTTAACTGATCTGTGAAATCTGTACCTTGCATATACTCAATGTCAATTCTCTGTTTCTTAGTAATATGGCAAATTGTGTCTGCAGTAGAGGAGAAATGGCTCAGGGACCACTGAGCCCACACAGTCCTGTATTCTTAAACCAGTGAAAATTAGATTTAAGATGTCTGACTTCATATACATTCTCCAGCAAAGCTCATATTTAGAGAAACACTTCTGTGAAAGAATTCCACTGATTACAGTATAAGCTACTACCAGAAATATTCTCAATCTCCAGCCAGTCCTTTACTATCCATTATAGTATTCTCACTTCCTCTGGAAGCCAGAGCAAGAAGAAAATTATGGTGTAGATGTTAAAATAGCAAGTCATATAACCCCAAATTGCACAGCTCATCTTTTCAGCCTAACTTTATGCTCCTGTTAATTCTCATTTTTATGGCTGACTATACCTTCAGCCAGACTTGAGCACATTTGCTAGTATTCTGAATGGCTACGGCACAGATTAGCTCCTATCTGACAAACCACATGTCAGATAGGCATAGTACCTGCCTTCAAAAAGATGTTCTGCCTCTTGGAGATAACCATGCACCCAGGCAGATCTCACCAATGCAGCCACATGGCTTTTAGACCACAGCTCCCTTCTGTGCAGCCAGTTTGGAGCATGAGGCAGAAGGAACTGGCATTTGTCAGTCTGCCAATGATGCAGGATTCAGCAGAGGACATAGGGAAAGTGATATTAATGCACATGCTCTATAGCAAGTGACAAAGCACAGATAGGACTAATTTAGCTGCTGCCCTCTTTGACAACTACAGCCCAACTTCCCCAGCAGTCCTCGGCAGTGCCAAGTGATGTGCCAACTCCAAAGACACCTTCACAAGCAACATGTGGAAAGCTGTTTGTGATAAGACATGATGTTGGAAAATATTCTTGGAGAATATTGAAAGCTATAATCTAACAGATGCATGGAATTTATTTATAAATGTTTCCCAAGATCTCATCTAAGACCAAAACTTGGCCTCCTTGGGTCATGGGCTTTCACATTCCTAGGATGCCGAGGCATGAGAAGGCCATGACTGTGACAGCTATGTCACAACCACATATCCCCACTCTCCAAGAACATTTTGGAGATATGACAGGAAAGGCCTGGACTTATAAACTAAGGGAATTGCACTGAAATACTGCATGACACGTCTATGAAGAATAAAACTAACTTAATAATATCAAACCACATAAATCACAGAGATGACAACAAACCACTCCCATATACCTTCAGAAGATAAAGTAATCCCCTGCAGCCAAGATATCAAATGAGAGGAGAAAATTGCTTAAAATACATATCTCAGATCAAAGAACTAATACATAATCTGCTATCTTTGCTTTTTCAGGGGTCTCTAAATTTACAGAAACAGATTCTCATCTGAAGTAAATCAACATCCTTCATTAAATCAATTAGCAGTGTTTTCCTGACTCTCATTAGATGGTGATTGGGCTGTTGGAATGCTTGTGAGCAGGAACTGTTGGAGAAGTCTCAGGAGGACACATGTGGTCATTAGGAGATTTCCTGCTCCCAACAATCTCTCCAGGAACAGGTAGAAACCACCACTCAAGAAAGAGCAGATTTCCTTATGAAAGGTGCTTATATTTAATGCTTATGGAAGGAAGATGGATCCTAAGACTTACAGTGTAGTTCTTTTTTTTTTTTTTTTTTTTTGGGTG